>NC_141548.1:80272500-80295000 GCF_021556685.1 Rattus norvegicus
CATATTCTCAAGGCCAGGGAAGATAGGAAACCGCAGATGGGCTGAGAAAAACACGATTCATAAATCCTTAACTGCCTGAGATCGTTGAGAGCAAAACAAAGTAACACTCGTAAAATATTAAACAATCCCAGCTGTGTGAGGGAAGCTTCATTAACAAAAATGGACTCTTTACTGCCGAGCTCAGGGCCTGTGGGTGGAAAGAGTCAAAGAAATCTTAAAAAGAATTCCCTCTGCTATTTCCTCTCATGATTTCTTAACCAACTAATGGAACAATGAAAACATTATCTAGATTGCCCAGTATTTGCCAACGAATAAATATTATTTAAAATGCCATCAATTATTTTCTTCACTTGTGCTCTTTAAAAATGAGCGAATGAAATTATCACTGTCTTTTCTTGGGGACAATTTCACAACCATTGTAAACTTATGGAAGACCAGAGGGACCTGGGTACCAAAACAAAAAGATGACCTCAAGCTTGGAGGGCATCCTTAGTCAAGGGGTTTCTATAACATTTCTGCTTTTAGGAGCGATTAAGCACTTTTGTTTTCAAATCTGTTTTATTATTCAGCTACTTATCTCTCAATACCTAAGCTATTTTTTAGTGCTAAGCTATGAACACCTTCATGATACATATTTCAAGATGGGAAGTTTGCTATAAAAACTCTAACATTTTAGATGGAAATTATGGGATACTGTCATAAAGGGGGATAATTTTAAGGTCCTGCTGCAAAAGCAAATCCAGCATGCCGGTGGTATCTGTCTGAAGAAGCAAGAGATCAATGTCTGTCTGTTAAATGCTAAGAACGTAGATGCTCCAGCCTTAAAGACAAGCTGAGAATTTACTGGACAGATTGTCAATACTTCTAAACATTTCAAGGGCAAAAATATTGCTTTATACAATCTGTGTCACGTTTATTGCAAAAGAAGAACCTAGATTTTTCTTCTGGTTCTGTCAGCACTTTCCCTTTTATTGCGCTGAGATAGATAATTAAGGAGTTCAACAGGGAATAATGCTCTCCAATCCCACATATAGTCATAAGAAAGAGATCACATGCTAAGTAAGGCAAAGGAAAAAAAGGTGTTGCCATGTCTATGTTTTATTTTCTGTCCTCACCAGCACAGTTGCTGACCGTGGGAGCTCTTGGAACCTTTATTGTTAATCTGTAAAGTTGGAAGAACAGAAATATTCTCCATCTTCTAAACAAGAGTTAGTAGCATACGTTGTTAGCCCAGAAGGTTAGTCTTATGAACAAGAGTTAGTGCATATCATTACCTGCTTAGACTAATCCTTACACGGAATGAATAGTTTAGATAAAAAAATAAATTAAATGAGCAGTTTAAGGGGACAATTAGGGAATGGAGGAAGAGAAAAGCATGGAGATGAGAAAGATAAGAAAATACTTACTGTATGCACATGTGGAATTGTCATAAAATATGGTCTGTTGTTTAATTAAAGAAGGGTAATTTTTACAAATGAAAGACTGGATATTTTGTTTAGTAGTTGCGTGTTTATTAGAGAAGACAAGACATTGAGTTGAACCCCAACACTCTCTGTCTCTCTCTCTCTGCCTCTATCTCCATACTTCTCCTCCCAACACATACCAACCAACCATTGGATTCGCAAGAAGTATTTTTCCCCACCAATTTATTGGAATATGTAAGGAGTTGCACAAAGAATATGGGCATGGACATTTAATGTTAAATATGAATAGGCAGTTTTGATCTAGTATTACAATGCTAACTGTTGGTGACTGACTATTGTTAGACATGTAAGGCTTGTTCTGAATCAAAGCTTTCTTTCTCATCAATGATGAAATTCTAGCAAGTTCTTCAGATTTGGAATGTGTCTTTGCCTCCAATCTTGCATGGAAACATTAACTGCTCATGTTGAGGCTTCTGTTATTAACCTCAATTCTTTCTTGAGTACCAAATATACTTATATTAATTAACGTTTTAATAGTAAATAACATTGAATTATATATATGCATTTATATTTAAATATTGACATTTTCTAAAAAGTACAAAATGCATTCACCTATTTCTATAAAAACCCACTTGGTCTTGATTAACAAGTATAGGAGGTGAGTCTACTTGTGGTAGAAAGCTTCAAAAATTACTAATGCAAAGAAATTACACATTAAAAAGAATAACAATGTGTCCATATTTTTATTATGGGGTTCTACTCAAACTTCTACACAGAACTTACTTATCCTTCATTAAGAACTGTTAAAACTGTTATTTCCTTTCTTGCACATGGTAATATCAGAACGTATTTTAAAAAGACAGACCATATTTTCTCAGAATTGGGGTAGAAAAACTGATTTCTTTCAACACGAAGATGGCTATTCGGAGGTGAAATAAAGTCTCATTCGCGGCCAAGGATCCAGTGTCTGAAAAGTTGATATTTTCTTTCTCCGCAGTCCATCAGTGAACATGGAAATGATTACAATGAGAGGCATGTGAGCACTGAAGTCTTTGCCACTGGGCTCTCATAAATCTTGCCAGTTCCCAGTGAACAACACCAAATATTTGCAGCTGAGGAACATTTGGTCTGGCTTAAATTAACATATCGCAGCAGTCAGAAGGCATTAAGCTTTGCCAATGATTTGAAACAATTTTTCCATCTCAGAAGACACACTGGCTTTTATTTAGGTTTCTAGAAGAAGATAGTAGAAACTAAAACAAACGACACGAAACTGGAAGTTGTTAATAAAAAAAAAAGGAAGCGAATAAAGGCGTCTTATCTACTTTGGTAAATTCATTAACACTGTTTATAAGAATCCTGTTGTTCTCATGCAGGCGGCCACCTGAAAGGTTTCGGTTGAAACTTTTAGCTTAAAGTAAACAACAAATCAAAGAATATAGACATCTTTCCTTTTTATTCTATTACAAATTAAAACTGATGAAAACTGCTGTGTAAGAAAATTAATTAGTATCTTCAACTTATAATTTTAAGCAGTCTTAGTAGGCAGAAAAGGAGACATGTGCTGCTTTATGTCTCAAAGATCTGCTCCGTTAAAGGGTTTATCCAGACATGAAGGCCCAAGCCGATCATGTAAAGCAATTTGATGACTAGAACGGGGAACTCTTCAAGTATGAAAGACTCGGAGGAATGGATTCAGCTGATGAAACTGTGGTTCAGAAGGGAGATCAATACAGTCACCCATTTACGGTTAGTCCCACAATCTGGGTGATGGTGCCCCTTCTTTACTGAATAAGATTGGTTGGGGAAAAAGCAGGCTACTGAAGTAGAAAACGATTCTGATTTCAGTTTGCGTGCACAGTTGCGTTACACTGAAATAGTCGTTCCACCTCCCAGTTGTTCATGGATAAAGCAAGGGTAATGACTTCGGCCTTGTAAGTTATTATGGTATTTAGTTAATACCTGACCCATATGGAATGTTATACAAAGGGTAGTTGTTAGTTTCAGTTCTTTTAAAATAGGTTGATGTCATTACTTTTAGCAATTAATAGTTTCTTATGTAGTTTTGCACCTAGTGAGATTTATTAATTGCCCACCATATAACCAAATCTTCCTATAAATAACTGATGAAAATATCTAATGGAAGCCCAGGCTGAAGAAATGAAAACAATTCAGATACTGTGTTTCAAAAGATGTGCAACCTTTTGTTATATAATTTCATGACATATATTAAACAGAATTTTCATATTATTTAAGCATTATCCTACATGCTTGTGTAAGATCTGAAAGTTAGTCCTGGGTTCATTTCCTTTAGGTCTGTGTTTTCTCTGTGGCCTATTCTGCTGGAAAAACAATCTCAAACAAGGTTTGCTGACAATTTAAGATAATTACATCAAACAACGTTTGAGAGAGTGTCTAGTGTGAGATTTGAACTCCTGTCTTCTGCAAGAGCAGTGGGCAACTTTTATTTGTAATATATCTCCCTAGTCACCTACTCTTTTCTTTACTTAAAAATAGATAGGTTTGGAGGTGTGTTCCACGGTGAATTATACATGCCCGGTTACTGTAAACTTGGACAAAACCCTATGGCTGGGGAAGACATGGACCCAAGATAGTTCACATGCCTGTGTCTTGCCTAAATGAATACCTTGTCACACTGCCTTCTAAATATGTTTTCTTATACTTATATATTAAAGAATCTCTTAGCAGGGACAAGAAATTTCCTTTATGCAAAGGAAATATTTAATATAGACTCATATCTGGTCAAAGTAAAGAGAATAAATGTTGATGTTGTCTTTATTACTAGCATGGTTGCCATTTAAAGGTCTAGGGAATCATCTCAGAAGAGAGGGCAGAAGGAATTTAAAATGCGAGCTAGAGGCAAGAGTGTCACGCAATGCTCTCATTCAGACACCATTGCTGCAGAAGTATTCAAATATCAACATCTGTGAAATATCTAGTACTCGAGCTTTCTACCAAGGACAGAGAAGTTGCTCAGAAGACCCTGTATAAGTCGCTTTTCTGTTGTGTAGTAAAATGACAGGAGAGCAAGGGAACTTAAGGAAGGAAGAGTTAATTTTGGCTTAAACTCCAAAATGGATGGAAAGAACCCATAACAGTCATACCAACAGGAAGCAGGGAACCATGAGGACAGACGCCTGAAAGGTCACATCTTTGAGGGCAAGCATGAAGCAGAGAAAACACACTATGACTAGTGTTACTCCCTAATACTTTATCACCTCAACCTGCCCAAACAATGCTGCAAACTGGCAACTACGTGTTCAAATGCTTCAGACCATGGAGAAAATTTATTCCAACAAACATAGGCGCCATCCCTTCGTGAGAGGTCGATGATAGTTAAGGCTGACTGGAATGAGGAATATCATGTTATCTCATGGTTTAGTCACTGAGAGACTAGTCGGGAAAAAGAAAGTATTCAGAGAGAAATAAGGGGCATACCAGAGGCTAATAGTGCGAGTATATTCTTTCCACACACACACACACACACACACACACACACACACACACACACACACACAGAAACACACACACAAACACACACACACATACACACACAAACACACACACAGACACACATACACACACACAGACACACATACACACACACACACACACACACACACACACACACACACATAAACATCCAGTAACAGACAGCATAAAAAGAGGCCAAAAGTTGAAGGAGAGCATGGAAGGATATATGGGAAGGTTTGTAATGAAAATAGGAAAGTGAGAAATTCATATAAAATATGGTTTCAAAGCAAAAACTCCGACACGTATTCATTCTTAGGGATTCATCATGCAGATGCCCCTTAACCTCCGTTTCCATTCAGTGCTGGTCGTGTTTGCTCTATCCATAAGTACGAGTAGCAATGTCCTTAAGAAAATGAATATATTTAACCAAACAAGACTACCTCTCCACCTCTCAAGATTGATTATCTCAAAATAACTTGAACATGAATGACAACAACAAAACTTACACAAGCAGATGTCCTTAATTCTACTAAATACAAATTTTCAGTATGAAATGATGAAGCTAGGTCTACCTGTAAGTAATGCTAACAATATTTGATCCTACCTATAGCACATGCTATATTTAGAACATAGAGAACTTAGTTCAACAGATATGAGATATTATTTCCCATTATAAATTAATTGGGGTTTCTGTATTTCTACAATTAACCACTATATTAGTTTTTTTTTAAAAAATATGAACAGAAAGATGGTTTTATTTGCTTGTTTCTGTGTTTATTTGTTTTGTCAGGAAAATAGAAGCAGTGACACCAAAAACATTTATAGGACCTGAGGATAATTTTCTTCTAGTTAGGTTGATATAAGAGAAACTATAAGTCACATTTTTAAAAGATATTTCCTGGTATATCTAGCAAGAGTGACAAAAAATTTTTACTTCATTTATCTTATCCATTTGTTTGGTAGTCAGCTTTCAAGTTTTTTCAAGTTCCTCATGGGATTGCTTTTACTGTACATGGGAACATCACAATAAGTAGAGGAAAGGGAAGCACCATGTGTAACAGAGGAAGTCAGGTCTATCAGGAGACACTCTGCATAAGACTGCTTTTAACAGGAAATCATAAAGGTGATTTCTGTATGGCCATGTATTAATGTCCATATTAAATTATTTCCTACCAGTCAAGCAAATATCAAAATAATTTTAATAACCCTTATTAACTCTCCAATATTTTATACAAAGAAAGTCCCATGCCTTCCTTGGACTGTAGGAATATAAGATGCTTTGCAGAGCACACATGGACAGACCCATGGCTGCAGCTGCATATGTAGCAGAAGATGGCCTTACTGGGCACCAATAGGAGAAGCCCTTGGTCCTGCCAAGGCTCAAACCCCAGTGTAGGGGAATGTCAGGGCGGGAAGGGGTTTGGTGTGTGGGTGAGAGAACACTCTCATAGAAGCACAGAAAGGAGAGATGAAATAAGAGGTTTATAGATGGGAAACCAGGAAAGGGGATAACATTTGAAATGTAAATAAAAAAATCCAATGAAAAAAAAATGCTTTGCAGTCGTGTATTTTGGCTTTAGGGTTTAAGGAAATGCAACCGAAGTTTCCACAATGAGGTGTATCGAAGAAAAGCATATGTGGATGCCTTTAACAAGGGCCCCCTTTCTCTATGTTTGTACCCAATAATAAGTGTGTGAGGTGAGGGTAGATAGGGCCGAGTCAGGAAATTAGACATCTTATCTTCAGGTTGGCTAAATAAGGACCAATAACCTCGGCCTGCTACACTCAGCGATAGCTGCCTTTACAAATGAAATTTTGACTTCTTCATGGCTTAGCTAAAGGAAGACACTATCAGTAGACCTGAATTTCTGTGCAATATGAGTAAAAGATTTCAACATCTGACAGGGAAAATGAAACAACTGATAAAGGATCTCTGAAATGTCCTCTCAATGCCAGGCAACATTTTTATGTTGATTTGCTTTTTTATTACTGTTTACTCCCATCTCAGGTGCACTAAAACACAAAACACACGAAGCGACAGAAAAGTCAAACAGCAGGAAACACCATCAAGGTGACAGTCTCCTTAAAGGAGAGTTCACTGCCTTACACTACAATTGTGCTTGCTGCCCTAACTGCTTGCTTACTTTGATAAGAATGTGAAGAATTCAAAGTCATTAGGGGAAATGTTATCATAATAATATCTGCAGACATCATTAAGGAAAGGAAGATTGTTTCTGCAAACTCATGTTCTGCATTTAAAACTAACAAAATTCTAAGCATCAGAACATTTCTTTCCAAACACAAACAGCATTTTTTCAGCTCTTCCAAGCCTACACTGCAGCTACTTAGAAGGTCAAGAAAAGGAGAGGCGTCAGGTAAATGAAAATAGGAGCCTGAAACTTTAATTTCAACGCCTTAATTAATAAGAGACAATTCTGAAAATAGCACAGGTGAATGTTTAGTTTTAAAAATGACAAAAGTAGGGGGTTGGGGATTTAGCTCAGTGGTAGAGCGCTTGCCTAGGAAGTGCAAGGCCCTGGGTTCGGTCCCCAGCTCCGAAAAAAAAAATGACAAAAGTATGTAGATGATTTGACATATAATACAATGAAAAATAACATTATAGCTCGTGTGTAATAGTCTACTACTTGGGGAAGAAACATTCAGAATTATTCAAAATTAAACTGTTAAAATCAAAGAAGGTTTTTAATTTTCTTCCAATTTAGAGTTTACTTTAGTTTATTTGCTTTTGGTGTAAGTAATTTTGTTAAACTTCTAGATAAAGGTAGTTTCATTTCATGTAATAAACAGTGAGAAACACAAGCTAAAATCACTTGGGGAAAAAGTACAAAAAAATTAACTGTCTAAATGGAATGTTAGAACAATAAATCAAAGTCAGTATATTATATTCCTTAAAATTATTATAATAACAATAGATGTGTATATAATCCATTGTATTATATAAAATGCAAAAGGGATATTTATGAGAGCAAACTTGTCAAAGTTTTGCTGTTTTGTGTCATTCTCACAGTGGGTAACATGATGCTAGCTGAAACTTGGTATAATCAAACATTAAGTAGTATTTTCAAAGAGTTTGCCTATTTAGATCTTAAACACCTAATCAGTAATTTCTATTTCCAAGTTGCTTATAGGCGGTTTAAGATCCATCGCTCAACAGCAAAATAATTTTTTTTCCTGATATGATTTCTCATTAAATTCTAGAATGGGTTCCTTAGTTATAATCTATTAAAAGAATCAGAAATGAACAAAAATGAATGATTAACTGAAATTTTATAAATTATAAAGTGAAATAGAATGAGCAGAATGCACAAACCATGCATTACAGCTCGTGTGCCTTTGTTAAGGATGTTATGAAGGCTCTCAGTGTTCTCATCAGTACCGTCCAGCTTTCCCCACCACGTTTTCCTGGTGCTTATACATTACACAGCAGCTATGTGGACTGAGTGCTTGGAAGTCATCTCTCATTTATGCACAAAAGAGGATTTATATGTTTTGATTAACTCCCACAAACACACGAAAATTGAGGGGCATTTTATGACGACCAAATACTTTTACGGATATGTTCAACACTGAATAAACTTCAAGACTATTTTTAAATATTTGAAATAATAGTTAAGCATTGCCTCCCAACTTGACTGAGGCAAAAAAAAAAAATCGTACTTAATTGAGAATACTTTGGTGGCTGAAGAGTTTCTTTGTTTAGAGTCAAAATTTTGTACCAGTTGTGGAAAGTTGTTTAAACACTTCCTGGTCTTCTAAGGCATTACATTCTCTGAATGCTGAGTGCCCTTGTTTGTTATATGTGATAAGCTAATGAACTTCTTTCGTGAGCTTTATTGCAGTTAAAACTTTGGTCTTCGGGGCCGGTAAGACGGTTTAGCAGTTTAAGGCCCTGGAAGCCACGTCTTACGATCTGTCCTCAGTCTCTGCGACCCGCGTGGCAGAGAGAACTGACGCCCACAAGTTCCTTTATACTTCTGTGGCACAGCCACGCACACTGCATTTTATGTAAATAAATAATTAAAAATGTTTTGACTTCGTTTCCTATTTATCGCTTTGATCTTCTCCCGTTGCCTTATTGCACCACTTACAGTTTCCGATATTAAAACAAGAGGTTTGAAGACAATGCACGTCCTTCTCCTGTTCCTGATTTTAGGGGGAAATGCTTCGACTTTCTCTCAGATGAGGGTACTGTTGACAATGGGCAGCTTTTATCTTTTGGTCTATTTATGTGAGGGGTTTCCTTTACTGATTTATATGTGTCGGTTTATCCCTGTGTCTGTGCCATTTCACCAACTTAAGCATAGTGAGTAATCTTTTTCACTTTTTTTTTGTTTTGGTTGCAAGTATTTATTATACTATTTGGATCTATTCTCATAAGAAATATCAATATGTGATTCCCTTTCTGTTCTCGTAGTGGGGTCTTTGAACAGTTTTGTTAGTCAAGATAATAGTGGCGCCATCCAAAGATTTAGTAAATAATCGTTTGTTTTCATTTTTTTGGAATAATTTGAGCATTGTTGGTGAAAATTCTTCCTTTGGTGGTTTAGGGGATCAATTTGGCACCTGCTGTTTGTTTCTTGGGAGATGTTCATCACTACTGCTTTTTCACTAGAGGCTATGAGTCTGTTAAATTGTCTTTTAAACCTTGATTTAATTTTGGAAGGTCATATATATAAAGAAATTCATTTATTTATTTTATGTTCTCCAGTTTGCATAACTCCACCCTCACCGGAAACGTTTCATGCTAATACTAGGTGATAAGAACACAGAGACCCACAATTGGACAGGGTAGAAAGGAGAGGCTCTAGAGCAATCTGAATAAGTGGGCTGCCCTTACCATATCCCCTCCATTCCTTCCTCAGGGTTTTATGTGGGAGAGGATGAAGAAATGTTATAAAATGCAGTGAAATAGTTGAGAACTCTGAGGGAACAGCATTTCCAGAGTCGAAAGGGCTGGTGTATATATGAACTCAGAGAGAATCTGACAGCATTAAAAGACCTACACTGGTTCAAACCACAAAGCATCCCAGGATGAGGAAAAAGAAGTGGAAACAAATTTCCACGCTCAATCTAGAAGCTGTTGGTAATCAATAAGTGTTTAGAATGGCAAAATCCGTTTTCTCCAATGGAGTGCCGACGAATCTGTGAACCACCCTCCAGAATAGGCTCCAAGCATACGAGTAGTGGGAACACAAACAGACTCTCTGCTCTGCACTTTAAAAACGGAACTTCTTCCTGGAGCCTGAGCAGTGTGAAGAAGCACCGAGGACGACCCCCGGATGGACCAAACTGCACACTGCTGCTGGATACCCGTGTTCAGTGCCAATGTCCCCTGCTGCCGCCGCCATGCCCAAAAGAAAGGCTGAAGAAGACAAAGCCAAGGTGAAGGACGAGCCACAGAGAAGATCTGCAAGGTGGTCTGCTAAGCCTACTCCTCCAAGGCCAGAGCAAAAGCCTAAAACGTACCCTGCAAAGAAGGGAGAGAAGGTTCCCAAGGGGGAAAAGGGGGAAAGCCGATGCCAGTAAGGATGTGAGTAATCCTGCAGAAATTGGAGGTAACAAAACAGACCAGGCACAGAAATCTGAAGATGCTGGAGGTGCCAAGTGACGTGTGTGCATTTTTTATAACTGTGTACTTCTGGTGACTGTACAGTTTGGAATGCTATTTTTTTATCCAGTTTTATAAAAATGCAGGATTTTTGTTTTACTTTTCTTTAAACTATATTTTTAGCATACACAACACTGGGGTGGGGGTGGAATCATGTATCACTAAAATAAAAATCACCCAAGCTAGAGTGAGGACAGAAAACCTCTTTCCTAGATAATTTTGAAAGGCTCCTGTTGACTTCCAGGAAAGACATCCTGGTCTTGCATAGGTAGCCACCAAGAAAAAAAAACAAAAACAAAAAAAAAAAAAACCAAAAAAAAAAAAAAACCAAAAAACAAACAAACAAACAAACAAAGACCTTGTGGTCTGGAGAAACTCTAAATTTGTTTTTATATCCAGTTCCCCTGTACCATTGACATAGACTTAATTCCCTTAAAACCAGAGACCTGTTGGAACCTGACTCCCAAAATTGGTTTTCTAGTCTATTGGGCGATGTGGACTCTGCAGTGACATCATTGAGTGTTCTCAGAAGATCGCTGGTTCCTTTAATAAAAGATTGTGGATCTTCAGATTGATAATTCTGCCATGTTCAGTTCCTGAAAGTCAGGGCCGACTTGTGAGAAGTTGTTAAACAACACCCTTAATGTGAAATGTCAACCCTCACTCTAAGCTACTTTCCCCCTTTTAAAGCATGGAATGAAGATTTGACTGGGTTTTATAGTGGAGTTCTGATTTCAGTAGTCTATACAAGAAGGGAATTTGGAAGTTCTTGAATATTGTTGATTGTCTGCCCATGTCCTGCCGGAAACACCATGACTGGTTATGAAAAGTATTTTTAATAAAGCTGGTTACAGTTAAAAAAATAAATAAGTAAACTTCTTTGTTTTAGTATTTTTATCTTATTTTTTCAAAGTTTCCTTGGGTTGATTTTCATCCTTTTGTCTTTATTTTTAAATTTTTGGAAAGAGAAAGAACATGAAGTCAGGTGGGTAGGGTTATGGGTAGGATCTGAAATAGGAATGAAAGGTTGTGTAGATGGAGTTGACCTGTGCTTATTCCTGTGAGGGATTTTCTTAACTCTCTCAGTTGAGGTGGAAAGGGTCATCCTGCACTGGGGAAGAGCCACTTCTTGGGCAAAGGCCTGGACTGAAGGAAGAGGCATTCAGTGAGCAGAGCAGCAGAATGGCTGCAATGAATCTTGGCTCTCTGCGTTGGACTGAATGGGATACGGCCAGCTGTTTCAAGGGTCTCTTGCTCTGGCTAGGATGGACCATAACTTGGAATTACCAAATAAATCCTTTCTTCTGTATAATCCTTTGCTCTGAGTATTTTACAACAGCAACAGGAAAGGAAACTAACACAGCTTTTATGTATTGTTGATATCCTTCAGGTTGCATGTTTCTTGATAAGAGCAAAGGGCATATCATACTTAAAGCATTTTGGCTCTGTCTTGCCTTCCCCATTAGAAACTGCATTGTTCCTCTTTGTGTTTTCCTTTCGCTTAAATAGTGTGAGATAGTGAACAGTTGCTGAATATTTGATGATGAATACAGATGTGCATAAAAGTAGATACTAGTAAGAGGAACAGTGTTGTTTCTGGTACTCTTCTTTTCTGATGTTATTTCTCCTTCCCTCCTTCCTTGCTTCTTTCCTTCCCTTTTCTCTTTTTATACCTTATCATCATTTATAAAAGTGTGATTTCAGATATTGATAATAATTAAGTAGCAAAATCCAACTTTGCTAGAAGAGAATTAAAATTTAAAAGAATATTAAGTAAATGAAAATAACGTAATTAAAAGCCCTAGAAGACTTTCTACGGCCCAAGTCTCCGCCCAAAAATGATGTCATCACGCCAAGTCTGCCAGTCTTTATTAGTGCTTCATGTCAGTACATGAGCTAAACCTTTTCAGAATTAAGGCCAGCATGAGGTGGCTTTATCTGACATCACGGGAGGGGAGGTCCTTGGTCCTGTGGAGGTTTGATGCCACGGTGTAGGGGGAAGCTAGAGCAGTGAGGCAAGAGTGGAGGATTGTAGAGAGCGGCGCGGCGAAACAAAGATGGTGCCGACATCCAGCCTTGTCTAGATATAAACGACTTACTGCGCATGTGCAGGCTTGTCCCCTTGCTAGGGCTCCCTCTAGTGGTGAACAGCGGTACTGCACATGTGCGGTTTATGCACCAGGTGTCAGTTGACCGTTAATATGCTAATGAGGTGATTCATTCTCCGCCAATCCCTGGAGGACAAGTAGTGGGGTGATCCAAGCCCCACCAATCCCTGAGAGTTAATTAGCATACTGTTGTCTATATAAGCCGAGCGATTTTGCTGCTCGGGGTCCCTGTTCAGAAGAGCTGTTCAGAAGAGCTGTAACACTGAGAATAGCTGTAACACTGAGAAGAGCTGTAACACTGAGAAGAGCTGTAACACTGAGAAGAGCTGTAACACTGAGAAGAGCTGTAACACTAAGAAGAGCTGTAACACTAAGAGAGCTGTAACACAGTAAAGGTTTGCTCGCAGAAGAATCCTGTTGCCGCGGGACGTTCTTGCTGGCGGGACATTAGGCGTGCGACAGAGAATCACAGTCTTAAAGACAAAGGGGAGGGGAGACAGGGGCATAGAGGTTTGTGGAGGGGTAACTATGAACGGGGATAACATTTGAAACGTAAACGAATAAAATGATTAATAAAAATTAATGACGAATGAATGACTAGATAGGCTCGCTATACACTCTGGGGTTATTTCTATGAAGACATATGCACACAAATGAACTAGACTTCTATTTTCCTTTTTTAATGAAATAAAGCATGGATCATGAAAATATTTTAAAAATACATCCATATAGGCTACAATCTGAACGTTCAATGGACTTTCTCTTCCTCCTCCAAAAGTGCAAGCCTATTCACCATGAATACTCTCAAATTACAGTAGTAATAAATGATAACTGCTCCTCCTAACTCCAATCCATTGCCCTTTAGCCATTCAAGACTGATGGTTTCTGAGAGTGAGAAAATAGAGTGTATTTAAAAATTTCTAAGGTTAAAAATCTGGTTGAATGTTCAATGGGAACTTTTGATGCTGTGGTTCAGTTCAATCCTTCAACACAATGGCAACACGTGAGCGTAGCTTTAAACTGTCTTGTTTAGGATATTTTGTTTTCCTCAAAGGAAAAACAGTTACCTCTTGGACACATATGTTATTACTGAGGTTTGAAGAATCAACATAGGAGAAGGAAATCATTGGAGATCCTGCCTTCTGTACAAGAGTTACTAGTAAGAGGGGCAGATATTTCACAGGCTGTAAACTGGAGGAGAAATGATAACACTATGTTGAAAGACTCTTATAATGCCATCTATGAGCCAAAGGCTAGTGAACTGCAAGTACATTTGAAGTAAGAGAATACTTTGCTCTAGTCTGAAGGGTATTGTTCCTGCATTCCCCTTTAATAGCTTTTATATCCATAATGTTGGTAAATAAGAAATGTCATTCCAGAAGATCAGACTGTAGACCTTTGAGTGTCAGAGGAAATACAACATCCAGACAGAGTAAAGGTGACACTGACTGGCACTGACCTATCATAAAAAAGTTGCCTCTAAAATGAGTTCAGAAGGAGATCCTGTGAATATGTTTGATGCTAAGTCTGTGCGAGTCTTTAAACTTTAATAAAATGCAAAGCATAAACTACTAAATTCTCCACATGAACTCTCTAGGAGAGCAATGAACGAAACCAATCTTTTGCAGTTTCTGGAGCTTTTAAAAACAGGAGTGATACAATCGTACCAAAACATCAAAACAGTTAGCAACAACACACATGTATTAAGTCTAAAAGCATTTTCCAGTACTCAATACCTTCCTTTCCCAAAAAGCTTGCACTCATTTTATTTAAACAATCAATGTCTCATCATCAAAACAATACTAGTTCTGTTTTAGCATTACTAAATCTTTACAATCCTTTAAAAAGACAGGAACGGAGGAGTAACGTGAAGTCAACAGGATAACTGAAGTGTTTAAATTATTTTAGGCAGGTATTGATATCTCCCTTAATCATCTCCTGTAAATCACATCTCGAGCCTGAAGAGTGCACAGTTATATATTTTAATATGGTGAATTAGAATCTAAGTATTTATATGTATATTCTAAGTACAGATACAATTTAAACTGCTATGGTCGTATGATAGATACATGTCTTTGCAAAGAAGAAAAGAATGGAGAAGATAATTTTCTCCTTGCTATTTTATCAGCACTTTCCATGAGCATGGCTGTTGGTATTATTTTTGTCAAATCCTGGTTTGCTTCGGTCTTTTGAACTTGCATGTTCTATGGCCCGTAGTGATATTCATTGATGGATGCCCTTGGTATTCAGAAAAAAATGCTTCTCTCTGCCTCTTTACAGCAAAGTTCAACAGTGACAACCCGAGATTAGTATGTATGCACCTTTTCAGTTACAGATTTCAAGAAATAAGTCTTTTGAAAGGCTGGGGAGAACAAAGCTGAATCTCTGAGAGTTTACTTTTGAAATTAACTGTTTGATTCTCAACCAGAACAGCATATATCTGGCTAACAGAAATGACAGTATGCATTGCATTCACAAATACCTTCAAAATTTTAAATTGTACCTCTGATCAACATAAGAACTCACACTAATATGTACAAATTTCCTACATGTATTAACACTTTTAACTAAAGAATGCCTGTCTTTGGGGATCTTATGTATGAATATATTAGTGAATTCCATTGAGGGCAACATAAAGAAGAAACAAAGGTTTTTAAAATAATTTTTGAATGAACCAATTGAGGGCTAAACTTTGCAAATCACGATATATAAATCAACGTTTTTAATGATAGAAAGTTTTGCCTCGTTTGAAAGAATGTGCAATGGGAAAGGATATGACAGTGGGAAGAATGCAGTCGTGAAATAATTCTACTTCCAATGGTCTCATCTAGTTTTACTATGTGGAAGGCATGGTTTAACCATGATTTAAAAAAATTCTTCTCTTAATTGCATCAGGACAGTAGAAATTTATCTCCAGCATCAAGAAAGTAACACACTATTGGTTTAAGATAAGCTGTATGTATTTATAACTATATAATTTATTCTACATTTTATAACACGTGCTTTTATACTATGGATCCATCAACAGTGTAACATAATTGGAAAATATTTCTAATTAGATTCTTTATCGTAGCCCTAACAGAGATGCATTCCAACTAATACCGAAGTATACCTGGCTGCATTTTATCATGCATTAGAGATTTTAATCAGGTAATCTGCACAGCATCTGGGAACGCAAGCAGAGGCAAAGTCTGCCATAACAAAGGCACTGTAACAGTTCACCTTCAGTGAAGAACAATAATGCATTATTAAATTCACTTTCCTGCCCAGTGGTTACACTTAGCTGACCACAGCAAATTCGCTCTCTGCCTGGTCCTCACAACTTGGCAGAAAAATAGATTCTGTCACATTTAACGGGTTTCAAAAATGACAGGATGCCTCTTCTGTTTTAACTATGAACCGTAATCTCTCAGAAGTAAATATAATTATACATTCTTTTGGTCTTGTCATTCTGAGGATAGATTCTGCACGTAGGATATCATTAAACCATATATTGCCATAACTATCATTAATGAGTGGAACTTACACTATGTATCAAATTCCCAGATTTATCATAGGACCCTCATCCTCTGTAGCAACATTATTCTCATAATTCAGCAATTATCTTTGAGTTTACCTCACACAAATCAGTGTACATCTAGCAAAATTAATGTCATCTTGTATAATACTGCCTAAAAATATTCAGGAAAAATATATAGTCATTCATTAATTATCAAAATTTAAAAATATATCATTTATCTGTTAATCACACCATCTCCTTCCTGTATATGTACATAGGTATTTTATCATGTCGATTACACAGATTGTATCATGTTCCCTGTCTTAAATATATCAAGCATGGTAAATTCTGATGGGCAAAATTTATAATTAGCTTTCTAACTTTCCCAGTAAATTTTTATAAAAATAAGATCAAATATTGGAGGTATTACTTATGAATAATTCAACAACCCAAATAGTCCAATTAAAAATAGGGTATAGAATTAAACAGAGAATTCTCCACACAGGACTCTGGAATGGCCGAGAAGCACTTAAAGAAATGTACAACATCCTCATTCAGCAGGGAAAGGCCAATCCAAACAACTCTGAGGTTCTGTCTCACACAAGAGCTAAGATCAAAAGCTCAAAAGCTTGCACGCGCTGGTGAGGATCTAGAGCAAGGGGAGCACTCATTTATTGCAGGCGGGAGTGCAAACTTCTACAACCACTTTGGAAATCAATTTGGTGTTTCCTCGGAAAACTGGAAATAGTTCTACCCCAAGACCCAGCTATACCACTCCTGGATATACACCCAAAAGATCCTCCAGCATCTCATAGAGACACTTGCTCAACTATGTTCATAGCAGCTTTCTTTGAAACACTCAAAAACTGCAAACAACCTACATGCCCCTCGTTTGAAGAATGAAAAGAGAAAGTGTGGTACATCTACACAATGGAATACTATTCAGCTATTAAAAAGAAAGACATCATGAATTTTGAAGGCAAATGATGGAACTTGAGAATAACTTCCTAAATGAGATATTAAAATTCCAAAAGAACATGCATGGTATGTATTCACTTGTAAGGAACACAGTTAACAGTTACACTCCACAGACACAAAAAAGCTAAGGAAGAAGGAAGGTCCAAGACAGGAAGCTTGAATCTCATTTAGAAGGGGGAATAAAATAGTCATAAGAGGTGGATGGAGGGAGAGAAGTTACAGGGCCAGGTGATGGGGAGGGGTATTGGAGATTCAGGGTCAGGTATGGGGAGGGCAGGAGAGATAGCTACATGACAACGAAAATTAATGGGAATCTGCAACTAACAGGGGTGAAGATGTGGGGGTGCATTTCCAGGATGAGACATAGACCTCATAAGGGAGGCACCCAAGAATCAATATGGGATGACCTTAGCAGTGACTCACTCACTGCATTGGTGTTATTTTAAGGAAAATAATTGTAAATGGCACCATAGAAATTCCAATTTAGAATGTTTTATACTTAGGTGGAAAGGATCCACTTACCCTTAACAAAGGAGGATTGCTTCCGTACATAACAACAAATGTTAGTTATACAAGGAAATATCTCTAGAATTTATTGGAAATTCTCAACACTGGCCCATATGGCTTGTTTTATTTCTCAGTGGTTTCTAGTATTGATGATATAGGAAAAGGAAAAGAGCTATGGTTGTTTGTTTTAGTATTTAATTATTCAAATAAAATATCTAATGCCTTCAACAAAAAAGTGAATGTTGGAAAATACAATTAAATTACATCCCCTGGTACTATGTGACAGCTGACTATTTGAAACCTAAGTACATTTATCTCTTTATAAGAAGCATGTGGACTTTGCAATTTAGATGCACACCTTATTGACTGTGTCCCATTTTAAACATGGTTTTGAGAGTGTGCATTGCTTCTAAGATTTTTATAAATTTTGGTGATAATATGCTAATCATTGTAATAAAATTCTTCTGCAATAATTAAATGAAAACAGTGAAATTTTCCTGGCATTTCAGTGACATTTTTACATGGTGTTAAGAGTTAATTTTTTTTAATCTCTTAAGGTGCCCTGTGGTATTTGCAGGGGAATTGTTTTCAATTATTTTGATTCTAGAAGTTTAATAAATTAGTCACTACAGAGTTCTATGGAGCTTTTAAAACATTTAATGTCCGTCAGTGTGCTATCTTCTTAAAAACTTACTGACATTTATGGCTAAATCACTGAACTTTGCCCAGGCATTATTTTCAGCACTATAAGTTTTAAAATTATAAATCAAATATCAAAGTATGTTATGATGCAGGAATATATTTGGAGTTGAAGGGGGAAATATAGCTTATTCTTATATATGATTAATTTGTACATGCTCTAAGCTTTTCTATTTTGTGTGAGATGGTTACGTTCTTAGGTATATAAAGGAATTTTAAAAAGATATTTTTAGAGTTTATGATTCTTATTGCTAGTGTCATGATTGTAATTTCTAACATCTTTCTTAAATTCTTCTGTTAGACATAAATTTCTCTTTTGTGGCTTGTCTAGTCCACAGTGAGTGGATGGCCACATACTTGAGACTATATAGGGAGTTTTACTAGAACTCAGTGCATTAACAATTGTAAGGTCATAGAGCTAGGTGAGTGTTGGGGGTAGATCTGCATGAGAATGGACAAGGGGCTTTTGAATAATCAGAGCACAATATGTAAAATCTTCAAAGAATTGCTAAAATGTATTTTAAAAGTTTTTCTACTCTCCTGTCACTACCATGTGGCATATCTGAGATCCATGACTTTTTCAAACATGAAAATTTGAAAATTAGACAACCTTTATGACTATGTAGAGAAAAGAAAATATCATAGACTACCTTGCTTGGATGCTGACCATTTGACTGTATATTTAATATTAAATTTTGAAAATATTGGGACATTTGAGGAGATTCAAACATAGATGTGTACAACACCAGCAGTATTTAAAGCCTTGGGCAAAAAGTTTGTAAGGCCTTCTAGAATGACAAGGATCATGTTAAGTCAAATTAAAAAAAAAAAAAAACAGGACTCCCCTATCATTAGCCTAGATTTCTCTCCTTTTTTTCATTTTAAAAGAGGGAAAGATTATTTATATTTGAATACAACATGGTTACATTTAACTATATTGACTCTAAGTAACTCCGAAGAACAGAATTTTATTTAATTATATAACTTTTGACTGACTCAGACTGGATGACTGCTAGACTCAGGACCTGTTCCTCATGAGATTGTGTTATAGTCTATAACTCAGTGTCATCTTTCCTTCCATTTTGAATATTATTCTAGATAATGTAACACGTAAACCAAAGATTCTTAGATGACTAAGAAAAGGTTTTTTTTTTTTTGAGAAATATCTCTTTTCTGTCGAAATAAGTATGTGCCTTTGTGTGGTATTTTCACATCGACAAGTGGATAAGGAGTTGAATTTCGCTTTAGACCTCAACAGGTAATTTCAGTTACCCTTCCTGATGGTATGGTTTTTCAATGACACAAATAGTCGCTCACAATATGAGGAAGGGAGCAAATATGCTATCCTTAAATTCTCTATCTCTCTTCACTTAGGTTTTTCTTTCAGATAAAATAGGAAGATGGATACTGGCTTAGAGAAAAATAGTATGCATTTAAAAATTTTCTCCTTTATTACAACAGGTACAGCTATATCATGCTCAGTTTCTTTTCTCGGATATAAATAACTATGAAACTCAAAGAAGCCTTTTCAGACACATTTGAAAACACTCTTCTATTCACACTACCTTCTTAAGAAAGGTATTCTTCTTCTATTCACATCTACCTTCTGACTTAAGATGATAATTTTTTTGTATATTTTTCTAGATTTATTCCAGTCTTTTCTCTAAAATATAAAATG
Organism: Rattus norvegicus; assembly: GCF_021556685.1. NCBI lineage: Eukaryota > Metazoa > Chordata > Mammalia > Rodentia > Muridae > Rattus > Rattus norvegicus. Next base: position 80,292,518 of record NC_141548.1, read on the forward strand.
TCTACAATTCTCAGGCTAACTGCAGGTATTGAAATCTATCCACGAAGTAGGCCTCTGAGAAAAGAAATAGAAATATTTTTGTGTACTTGTCGACTTGAAAAAGAGCATATGACAACTACTAACCCAGCATGATCCCTAACTAAAGTCTGAACATTTATTCTTATACTCACAAATATTATCCCTCATCAAGGGAACTTCAGTTTGCAACAGATGGGAAATATTATAGAAAACCACAACCAACCAAATTGCAAAGTTGTTGAGCTCAGACCCAATGAGTACATCCTCAAAACAAGTCTAGCACCTAAAGGCTCAGAGAACAATGAAGAAGAGGGGGAGGTAAGGATTATATGAGTCTGGGAACATGGCGGTGTGCTATAAGACCTTGGCCTTAGTAATATCAGAAGCTAAATTCATAAGGTCTCTACAAATGTGAGCTAACCCGGGATAACATGGAAGGACATGTCAATGCTGGCAAGGAAAAGCCCCTGAGACCTCAACCTTAAAGGACATGGGCAACTGAGGACATTTATGAGCCATAGAGTTGGGCTTCTCTAGCATGAGGACATTAATTCATTCTCTATTATGAAATTGTTAGTACATAAAACATGTGTACTATAAAAGCGACTTGAGTTTGGCTGATTTAATTGTTGTCTTGCAGGTTTATTGATAAATAAGCTCACCCTTTCCACTTCTTTTCTGAACTCTGGTTGGTTGGTTCAACTTAGCTGTTCTGGTTCTAACTCCTCTCCAAGCTGACGTTCAGTCTGGCTTCTCTCGACTTCTGAATGAATTGTTCTGCTTGGCCTCAAACTAACTCTGGCAATTGGTTTTATTCTTCTGTATCCTCATTCCCTGGTGTCAACTGCCTCTGCTGATCTGCACAGAACTGCATAAACTCATGAACAAACTCAACACTGCACTGCACTCACTTCACAGACTCCCAACTAACCAAATCTTCCTCCCTGAACTGCTCTCTTTAAATAGCTTCTCTTTCCTGTGCTGTTCTCAGAGAAGTTGGGCATATTCTAGCTCTGACTCATTCTGTCAACTATTTCTCTTTTTGTCATTTTGTCTGCCCCTCATTTAGACACTATTTTCAAACATGGCTGCTTCCTTCACAAACTAACTTTACCTTTAAAGGTATGTACAAAGGATGTTTCTGTATTTCAGCCAGAGGGATTAAATGTGTGTAGTGTGTCTGCATTCAATGGCATCTCACAAAGTGAGATGTGTCTATGAATGTGATCCCTTGCCTGAGAAACCATGCCACTAGACTAAAATTTCTCTGCAGTATACAAGTAACACTCCACTTACAGAGCAGGATATAAACACATGCATATATATGCATATGCACATATATGCGTGTAACAATCTTTAACAAAGGAAGAGGCTATGAATTTGAAAGAGGGGTATGCAGGATTTTTGGAGGAAGGAAAGTAAGGGGTGTGATGTAATTATATTATAATTTTAAAAGTGGAACATTGTGCAAATAGTAAATGATGTCCTGAGGCACATAGTTACTTTTACTTTTTAAATAGTTTTATTTTTCTTGGATATTTTATGTATTTACATTTCAAATGTCATCCCCTTTCCCCCCCTCCCATACCCACGCCCCCTAGTTCTATGAGGATGCTACCATTCCCACTCACCCACTCCAATCTCCTTTTAAAAAATAATGTATTTGAGGCAAACAGAATGCATGGTACTCTTAAAAATTACATATACATACATACATATATATGTGTGTGGGTATGTATATATATATGTAAATGTATATTTTTCCCTCAGTATCAGAAACTTCATTAAAAAGTATTTTGTTTGTATCATGAAAGTATGATGTCTTAGATATTTCACTTAAAATTAATCTATAAACTTTTATCAAGGAGTTTGTTACATAGGTAAAAATAGCAAATGGCTGGGTATATGAACAAATAGGGAGAAATCTCGTTTGCTGTACAAATGAATCATCATTAAAATATTTTAAGAAAATAATTCACAATGATTTTACGTCCATGTTAGGAGATTATGTCTTTAAAACCATCTCAAACTGTTCCACAGATATTAGCTGGTGTGTTCTATGTGATACCAGTCATGTCAAAAGACAATTGAAAAGATATATCATTTCATATTTATTCAACATACTACACTGCGCCAGCCTACTGTAGGTATTGATAACACTACTATATCTATACTGTGCTTGTATGTTAGAACCCTTTCTTCTTCAGATTCAATGCTAAGATTCTCTGATCTTCCGATTTCAAAACATGCCAATGCCCTGTGCATATTTCAGTTGACTGAGGCCTTAACAAAACTGTTCACTTGGAGCATTAACATGTGAGAGTCTGCTAAATAAATTATTCGGTATACTACCACTAGAATTACCTTGTTGCTTTGTACTGTCTGTGTTCTGGAGACACAACAGGACTGTGGCTTACCTATACAGATGGAAATGTACTTTATTCTTATAATGATATTTTAGGTAC
>NC_141548.1:80300000-80425000 GCF_021556685.1 Rattus norvegicus
GCTGCTGTTCACATTGTTAGGAGTCTCTCAAGGAGATGAAACTACACAATTGTATCATATGTGTAAAAGTCCCTAGGTCAGTCCCGTGCAGGCCTCCTGGTTGTCAGTTCAATGTCTGTGAACCTGGTCTCGGGTTTCTTCCAACCACTTTTTGATTGGCTATAAAGCACTCTATGAGGTGAAACCCATGCCTAGTGCTCTTTACTGACACAAACCTCTTGTCTGGCTTGGACAGTGGTTGTTTGTTACTTTTTCTCATAGTCTCTCTCTATCCCACCCTTCCATCTCCAACCATTTAACCCTTCCTGTTCCAGTACTCCCATTTTACCTTTTATACTTCCTGCCTTCCATCCCACTTTTCTTGAAATCTTATCCACATTCCCCTTACTAGTTTCCAGTCCTCTCTGACTACCCCAATTTCAGCACACACATACCTTAACATTAAAGCTAATATTCACATGCAATACAGAGTTGTATCATTGTCCTTCTGCCTATGGATCATCTCATTCTGAATGATTATACAGCTTTATATATTTACTTAGAAACTTCATAATAGGTAATATTCCATTATGTATGTGAACTAAAACTTCATTGTCCATTTAGACACCCAAATTGTTTCTATTTTCTAAGTATAGTGAATATGGTCACGGACTTGTGCAGTAGTGGCATGTACATTATGGGATTAATCAACTACACTTGTTTTTTTTTTCAGTTGAACATAAAACCTGTTACCCAAAATGGAGCCCATGCCTGGTACAATTAACTGCTTCCTAAACCATTGTCTAGCGATGTAATATGCCTTTACAAAGAATCCAATAGTATTATTCTGCTGAATGGATGTAGTAATAAAATGTCCCCTACATGCTTATCTTTAATCCCATAGATTAGTATATCAGTCAACCTTCGATAGAGAAACTCTTATTGCTAAAGACGGAGGTTAATAAAAGGACTCACAGACAGTCAACATGCTGAGGATTAGAGATTAAAATTCTTCCACTCTAAATGGAACCTTTGTATCACAACCTCTTCCACCAAGGCTCAGAATTCATCAATGAAGAGGAAATGTAGAAGTTATAAGAGCTAGAGGTAATGAACATTTACAAAGAAACAGCATGTTTTGGACATGACCATACAGTTACACAAATGGACTTACTGCGACTTCCAATGCATGGTCAAGATATGCGGAATATGAAGATAGACAAAAAGATCGAAAAGGACTCAGTAAGTTCTCAAACTTAGGAATATGCGCCTCTAGAGGCTACCCATGCTCCCATTGGTGGAGCCATTTTAGGTCATTATATAAAAGAATAAATTACTGAAGAAAGGAAATTCAAATATGGCTTCATTTTAATGTCTGTTGGTGCATTTCACACCTTGTCCTCCAATTCTTTTGTACGAGAACAGAAATTTCTGGGAATCTTAAACAGTTCTGGACAGTTTCCCACAAATACAATGTTTTACAACCTGATAAAAGTCTTCTTAACAGCCACCCTCAAATTTGTCCTGCTTCTAAAATGCTGGTTCCCTGCAAAGATACTACTGAGGGAACGTATTCTATTTCTCAGAAGCAAAGTAATCCACATTATGTTGATGAATGCAGATTTGAAAAAGAACAAAAAACAAGTAAATATTTTAATTTGGGAGTGATAGGAAGACAGGGGAGAAGTGAGAAGAGGTAGAAAAGGAGGGAGAGAAAAAAGGAGCAGAGAGGAGAGGAGGACAAGCAGAAATGTGCCTAGTTGGTTTATTTTACACGTTTTGGTTCTATTGCATATTTACTAATTAGTTACATCATATTAGAATGATTTAAGGACTAAAATCACTAATATAGAATGCAAGTGTGTGGTTAGATAGGCACAGCCATGTCAAGAACCCCAAAGCTTCCATGCTGCCAAAGCTGGGAAGTCTTTCCCTAGAGTAGCTCTGAGGGATGGCAAAAGCCTTTTATCATTGTCTGGATGTCAATAGTCTGTATAGAAAATGTTCCCACATAGCTTATCCCCACAGATGTTCACATCCTGCAGACTGCTTCCATACAAAGCATGCTGCAGAGTGGTGGCTAGGCCTGCACCCTTGTCCAGCATTATATATTAACCCAATTTCTGTTTGTCTGCAATGACCCTGCCTTCCCGCTCAGCTTCTACAATAATGTTGCTTCTCTCTTCTTCTCTATATAAAATATATGCTGAGCTTCTGTGATGCTGCAGCTCCTTCCTCTGAGGGGCCAGACCAACCTAGCTCAGTTTTCTGTGTCTGTGTGTCTGTCATGTATTTAACCCCAACATCACTCCTAGTTAAGATCCTTAGACCCAAGTCATGAAAGCAGTGAGAGCCATGTATCCCTGTCCTACTTAATGCCAATTGGTTCATTTCTACTCAAAGAAAAGAGAGCCGCAGTATTTCTAAAGCCAGAAAAGCACCAGGGAACTTGTGATATTTATATACATTAGATGATGTGCTTCTATTTATATATTATATATATATATATATATATATATATATATGACTGTAACTACAACTAAGGTCAAAGATCATCAATTTGAAAGAGAGTAACAGAAGACAAGGGAGAGTATATGGGAGGGTTTGGAGAGAAAGGAAATAGGGGAATAATACAATTATATTATGGCCTTAATACTTAAAGACATATTTTGGTTATGAGCCTAACCTTTAACTGCAGAGTCAACTGGTGGGGTGTGGGGGGAGGGTAGGGGTGGTGACATCCACCGCAGATGGGGGGGGGAGTTATGGTATGTGGAACAGTCAAAGGGTGACCAGGGAGGGGGATAAAATCTGGATGTAAAAAATGATTGAGTAAAATTAAAAAAAATAATTAAAGAAATAATTTTGAAAAGGACACTGTAACCGATTTTTAACTTTTTCTTTTGCAGTATCAGAGCTTCATTCAATATGTAGCTTTTACAAACTCTTGACTTTAATAAAACCTTATAATCTTAATAAACATTTCTCATTATGCCAGGGACTTCCACATGAAGTTTAAATGTCTATACTCACAACATAAAACAATGTTCTTGTTTCATATTTTAAATGTGGTTTATTTAAACCTTCTGAAGACTTAAGACTCCAATGGAATCTTCTTCATGCAGAAAAAAGTAATGAGAAAGAACACCTACTCAGCTGTTTGTTTTATGAACTCTGAGTTTATAAAGCTTCAAACAAACTGATAGTAAATTGGTGTTTTTTGTACCAGGGATTATAGACAACAGGTTTATCATACTAAGGAAGACACACATGTTCAACGTTACTGATGATTAAGACTTCACATTACAATCATTGGGGCACAAAATGAAATTTTCTATCTATGCAAAATATCAATGTTTTCGTAAGAATTATTGCCTTTTGAATGATTTAGTTGTTAGAAAGCAAATTGCACATAAAAAGTTCAAGCTGAAAATGACATGAATATATAATTAATTTTTCTACAGATTTCTCTAAATAAAGTTACTTGCTCAATACAGATATGAGTAGTAAGAAAGTTGCAGGGCTATTGTGAGAGATATGATAAATGGAGTCATGAAAAAAACAATTTTTAATTTAGCAGACTCTATCAATCTAGAAAGCCCATGAATATTTACAATTAATTCAGTATGCTGGAAGCAGATGAAAGAGATAGAGTTCATCCAAGAGAAAGAGCAACATAAAACAAGGCACTATAATTATAACAACATCTATTAAAATTTCCATGATTTGAAATCAATGGTAGTTGCATAGTCAGAATGCTAAACATTTAATTTTGTAGATAAAATTATTAAGATACACTTGGGATTTGCTTAGAGTCTTTGTTCTGAGAGAGAATCCATTTAGAAAACCTTGGTGCAGTAGTAATTTTAGTAAAATAGTAAGAATACATATATAAATTCTTACATATATATATATATATATATATATATATATATATATATAGATCGCTCCTGAGAGACACAGCCAGAATACAGCAAATACAGAGGCGAATGCCAGCAGCAAACCACTGAACTGAGAACAGGATCCCCGTTGAAGGAATCAGAGAAAGGACTGGAAGAGCTTGAAGGAGCTCGAGACCCCATATGAACAACAATGCCAAGCAACCAGAGCTTCCAGGGACTAAGCCACTACTTAAAGACTATACATGGACTGACCCTGAACTCTGACCTCATAGGTAACAATGAATATCCTAGTAAGAGCACCAGTGGAAGGGGAAGCCCTTGTTCTGCCAAGACTGAACACCTAGTGAACGTGATTGTTGCGGGTAGGGTGGTAATGGGGGGAGGATGGGGAGGTGAAGCCCATATCGAAGGGGAGGGGGAGGGGTTAGGGGGATGTTGGCCTGGAAACCGGGAAGGGGAATAACATTCGAAATGTAAATAAGAAATACTCAGGTTAATAAAGATTAAAAAAATGTTGTATGTATAATCATACCACTAAAGAAAATATGTTATTGACTTTTACATTAGTATTTAAAGAATGTAATAACCATCTTTGGCTTCACTCTTTTTTCTTTCTTTTTTTTCTTTTCTGTTTCTTATTATTCTCTAGCAATTCAAGTAAACAGTATAAGTACAAGGACAACTTGGTTTACTTTTAATCACTGTAAATGTTCCGATGACTCAGTGCTTATTCATTAAAAGAGAAAGTACATTAATAAATAACTTCCAGGGGAGAAGACAAGTGTTCTAGTAATTAGTGGACGTAGGGATGTACAGGAAACATAACATGTCATTTAAAAGAATATCCCATAATAAGAACGTCATAATTACAACAACGAATCAGTAGTCTAGATAAACTCGTAATTCATGGCTCTTCCAGGTCAACTCAGCCTGAAACGTAAGGCTGTAATGTTCCCTGTGACGTATTTACTGGGATTCACTGCTGCGGCCCCTGGCTGTATATACTGTCCCTTCACTGCTAACTCTAGATTTTATATTTTAATCCGCAGTGTTTGACACCAATATCGTTGGAAATAATTCAGCTCTAGTATAGTGATATCCATTGTATATTACCAGTCAACTTCCCACATCTGTTTCTGTTTAATTCATTTTATCTATCTATTATGTGTCTCTGTGTGTGTATGCCAAGGAACGTATTTGCAGATCAGAGGACAAATTTCTGGGAGCGGGACTCTCCTACCATAATGTGGGTTTCCCAGATCCAATCAGAACCTCCATTGTTAAAGCAGTGCCCACTGACTGGGTCATAGCTACAGGCTCCTCGGAACTTTCTACATTGCACCAGCTAAGCAGTATCAATGGTAAATTGGGAAAATAACCACTTATTTTAGTATGAGATTTACTCATCTGCTGAATATTTGGAAAAAAAATTTACTTGTTCGTTCATCTAATTAATTTTTACATCAAAATACTACCGAAGAACTTAACTTGACAAATTCTTTCCCTAATATCAACCCTCGTGTTTCTATGGTATAATAATCTTTTATTACATGGGAATGAATCAGAATATATAACATAAATGTTCTCCAGTATTGAAGAAGGACTTGGAGAAAATTGGAATTAGAAATGTGAAGGGCTTGGGACTCCATGTATAGACCACTAAAGTTATGGGCATAAGAGCAAGCATGAATACACGCAGTGATAATACACCATAAATCTTCAGGTGGCTATTTCTCAAATGTGTCTCCTTTTTTCTCATGGACATTCCGAAGAATTGAGAGTCTTATTTGTAAATATTTGTAAATTTGTAATTTGTAAATACTTATATTCTCTATTCCTAAGGCAGTTAGTAAGGGTGTAATACATTCAAAAAAGTATTTCCTAATCATTTTTATTGTCCTCCAGGCTTGCTTAATTACTTCTTTAAAAACATTTTTTATTGAACTACTTAAAATCTAAATTTCAATAGCCTTTGTAAACTTTACAAAGGAGTTATTTCCTTTTCCCTATGATGGGGAGGATTTAGCCAAGTATCTTGCTCATGCTACACAAGTACTCTATGTCATCAACTTTAAAGTATCCATTCTTAGGTGAAACAACGTGGCTTGACTTATGTCAAAATAGCCAATCATGTAATTTACATGTGTAAATTTTGAACTATTTATTTAATATTAAAAAAAAATCCTAACCAGCATGAATTTGAAAAAGTTCAAGGTGGTATGGAAGAGTATGGGAGGAGAAAAGGGAAAGGAAAAAAAAAGACATGATATCAAAAATCCGAAAAATTAAAGAAAAGAAGGAAAGTTGAAAAAAAGTGAGTAGGCTTCTATAACGCAGTGCCTATTACTTGAAAATATGTACTTACATTTTTAGCATAAGTATTTAATATATATAGCAAAATAATGTTTCCATTTTCTAATGAAATTTCTTCTCAGACTAGAAAATTCAACAGTTTCATTCTTAGCAACTTGGTTGGAAAAATGGCTTAGAACTATAAAGCAGTACTTCAGTGGGAAATCTGCATCTTTGTTACTGCTGAGAAGTGTGTGTGTGTGTGTGTGTATGTGTGTTCATATGTAAGTATGTATATATGCATGTATGTGAGTATGTGTGCACATGGCGCATTTGTGTGGAAGTCAGAAGTTGAGCACAGGTGTTTTTTTGTTTGTCTTTTCTCTCTCAGGAACCATCAGCCTTCATTTTGAGACCGTACCTATCATTGGGAAAAGGAACCCATCACAAAGGTGAGGCTGGGTTACCAGAAATCATTGATAAAGCTCAAGTCCCTTTCTTGTCAGTATTTAGATCCCAAGCATACAACTACCACTTTCTCAACCCCTTTTTTGCTTATGTTCTGGTGACGGAACTCACATCCTAATGTTTCTAAGAAAAGTCCTTCAAGGACTGAGCTATCTACCTTTTGAAATGACTGTAAAGACTCACTTGAAAATCCTGAAAGACTTAGATATCATCTATCTTTAAAGCAAAAAAGAATTTCTATAATCTGTTTTAAATCCTTTCATGCTAAGCAAAATAAAACGCCGTTGGGTACATTAAGAAACATAAAAAAATAAATTTAATAAATAAAAATAAATTATTTGGGACATATAATTCTCTTTCAAATATGTTGTGAAAATTAAATTGTCACTTACCATTATGTAAAAGGAAATTAGGAGGTTTTGTTGAATCGGCCTAATAGCTTATTAACAGTATGCATTTAAATTAATTATCTTATTTTACTAATGCAGAAATAGATGTCATAATTCATTTCCAGAACAGAAGAAAGGGCACAGAATCAAAAATTACCTTTTTCAATGTGGATCCGTTTTGACTCATGCCCCATATCATGACCAGCCAAATCCCCCTCCTTTGGCCCAGGAAGCACATTTGGGGATAAACCCATCAGCATCTGGTTCATGGACAGCCCGTTCTGATGGACAGCTATTAATCCCGAAACAAAGAGCAAACACAACAACATCAGAAAGGCTGGTTACCATCTAACCCGCTGAACTGTTTTTAGGATCAAAGTAAATAATCACATAATACCCAAGCTTAACATTACAGACCATTAATAAAATTATTGGGACATTGATAACCAATGGCAATCTTTAAAGATAAGCAGACAACACCAGAAATAACACCATTTTATTTATTGTCACATAAAATAAACCCTTTCCCATGGTTAGAATTTGTGGCCTGTCTATGTCACTACCAATAAAATATTCAATATTTATACTAGTATATCAAGTTCTTTCTTTGGTAAATAAATTTTCCCAACTTGGATAACTTATGTTCTAAAAGACTAAGCTTTTAACAGTATATGGCTAATATAAGTGATTTATTTTTTTACCTATATGCTGAAATCAGTATAGTTTTCTGCAATCAAAAAACTAACATTATCTTTACAGTATTCTTATTGTGTTCTATACCATAAAATATGGCACGAATGAGAATCATTCCCTCTTTAAAATATTTGTTGAATAATTCATTAAATGCAAAAGTATTTATAATATGTAAGTTAATACTATACTAATGCTAACATGATATTGTTTCTGTGATCTTATAGGTTAAATCTCCTATATGCAGAAGGTAAAACGAGTTCTTTTTGGAGCTGGCATGACAGATGTCTGTGAACCATCTGATGTAAGTTCTAGAAAACGAACTCTGGTCCTCTGAAAGAACATCAAGTATTCTTTACTGCTAAGCCACCTCATCAGACTCAAGATTAAATATATTAATTTTGATGTAAAATATTTGAAGACTTACTTTACGTTTTTAACTATGCTAGGACAATATACATTCCTTTTATTTCAGACCAAAATCCTAAGATTAAAATTCTTTAATTCAATGAATATCTAAATGACAAAGTATGGGACTATTCAAATTTACTGTGCTTAATTTGAATTCTGTTATATGTCCTGGTGAATGTCTTTATTAAATAAGGGAGACTATTAAAACTTATGAACTGCAAAATAGCAGAGTTTCCCATTGAAGAATTGCACTTAGATACACCAGAAAAGATGTACTTAGGCGTTAGAGAGTTTGGAATCGGTTGTGTACTTGAGAAACTCATCTGGAAGATTACTTACATTTTCTTGTTTCATAGCTCATATCAGAGAGAGCATGTTATATCAGAACCTGTTAATGTCGCGTCATACTTCATGTTATTCCAAACGGGGACACATAATTCTGAGGAATGGCTACTGCTAGGGAGCTGCGGTACATGATACATTTGAGATCCATTGAGAATGAGGGCATTTTGATTAGAAAGCCCAGCTGCACCAAATAAAGTTTCAGAGGGTGACAAGCAGAAGGATAAGACCTACGGATTCTGTCGGAAGAACTCTCGGTCCGCGCTGGGGAGCTAGACACGCTGCTGCTGCGGTGTGATGATGGGTGGCTGCCAGGCCTTCGGCCCTCCTCCAGAGACGGAGCCGGTGAGGGACTGTCGGGAACACGCTCCTGCATGGCACAGAATGAAAAGAGAGAAGAAGGGGTCAATACGTTGGATCTTAATTTCAAAAATGTTATTTTTTCTCTAATACAATTAGAAATTATGAATAGGGCTACACCCCCAAGACTCATGGTTTTTCACCTGTACTTAATACTAAAAGATATATTTAATCGCGACCACAAATCTCAAACCCTTGCATCCATTGTTATCTAACTTAGTGATATCATACACTCTAGAAAAGTCAAGATGGAAAAATTATTATTTTACTGGTAAACCTCAATACAGACATGGCAAACAGTACTAATGCATTCTTTGGAGAAAATGTTAGGCCATAGAAGACAATTCAACATATGCCAGTAAGATCACCTAACAAGAAAGTGCTCATAGAACTAAGCAAAACTGAGCTCTGGAAAATTATTTTGAGGGCATCTTTGCATGTTTTTCTACCTCAGCAGACATTAGCAATCCATGACCACATGCCTTATGGATTAACTGAGCGAATTATTATCAGAAGATTGTTAACAACACTGTGTGACACCACGCTAGACACATGGTGATCACGATTAATGCTTGGTGGCAATGAAATATTTAATATTAAAACTTTTCTATGTCGGTCCCCAGCTCCGAAAAAAAGAACCAAAAAAAAAAAAAACTTTTCTATGACTGAAATGACTCTCAGAAGATAGGCCTCTTTCCCATTCCCATTCATGAAATACTTATCAACTGATTTTCAGACAATCTTGCTATAATGTTTCTCTTTAAATTCTATGAAGACATTTGTCTACCACTCTAAACCCCTCACTCTGAAGAAGCATTGCAGCTGTGCCACTTAGAGCTATGCTAATATATATATATATATACATACATATGTATATATTATATATATACATACATATGTATATATTATATATAGTATTATATATAATATATAGTGTAAGTGGAATGCTAGATTAATAAATAAAATGACTAATAATTAAAACTTAATACTTTAAGAACCAAACTATTTTCATCTTTATATATCAACAAACAGGCACTAATGAGCTCTGCCTATAATATATGTATATGTGTATATATATTTGAATATAGAAAAAACCTTTAATACTAAAAAAAAAAAAGAAGAAAAACTGGTACATAAGAGACAAAGATGGCTGCATGGTTAAGGACAAGTGGGGTTCTTATAAAGGACCTAGGTTTGGTTCCCAGCACAGACATAACTCACAACCACCTTAAATTTCATCTTAGAAATGCCTTCTTGAGTTCTGTTTCCAACTTTAGTTGAGAAAGTAAGGCACCTAAAACCAAGACCTAGGGAAATACATGTTGAAGGGTGAAACCCTTCCTCCTAGAAATATGAGGTTATATGGAATGGTTGTCCGTGAGTAGTAGTTTGTTGACAGCAGGGAATACTACACTGATTAAACTGCTGATCTTCTGTGGTTAGTGTCCTGGCAGGATATTGTGTAGATAAAGGATAGAAAGTTTGAAAAGGAGGAAGAAAGACTGGAATCACATATCAGCAAACCAGGAATTGTCAGGTACTGCCAAAACTCTGGAAATGCATAAAAGGTTTTGCTTAGAATATCAGAGGTACACCATTCCCTGAACAATTTGATTTTGAACTGGTAACATCTAGATATGTCAGATTATTTTTTGATATTTAAGACAAGTGATGTATAATTGTTAGTGTCTATAGTCCATAGCTAAATATGATCCTACTAATAAAGAAAGATCCAGAGATCCAGAAATTTCAAAGTACACACACACACACACACACACACACACACACACACACACACACACACCCCATAGGACTGAAATTCAAAGACATCATAGCAGAGGAGGACCGATGGCTTCTTCCTTGTTTTGAAAGGTTGCAGCTTGCATGGTACCTTCTACTACAGTAAAAGTAAGTCCTCAGGGAGGGGATACTCAGCTTAAGTTCAGTGGCTTCTGAAATCGATGTCTGAATTTCATGGTGCCATTACCAGTAGAGTTTTTACCTTACACCTCTGGGGACAAGCAAGGGCAGTAGAAGTAGCCCATGCATTTTAGGGGCCTCTTGGACAAACCTTGGATAACAAGTCAAAAAGATGTGGGTCTTCATGCCAGGCGTTGGAGTTTGTGATGGATAGTCAGTCTTTCTTTGGCTCTTGAATAGAATATTGTCAGCTCAGAGTGAAATTTTCCATCCAAGTTTTCTATGCACGTATGTACACAGACTCACATGAATTACAGGTTGTTTGTCTTAAGACTCAAAGAAAGACTTTGAAGGAGGGAGCAGAAAGACTGTAAGAGCCATGGCATCAGGGAATGTGCTGTCAGATTCTGTATTCTCACAATGTCAGGCTAAGCTTACAAGATCTCACCAACATGGCTTTCTAAACATGAGCTGACACAACGACAAAAGCAGACATGCCAAAGGAAAGCCCACAAGACTTCACTATTCCACAAAGAAGTACATGCAACTAAGGGAGGCTGAGTAGGAGAAGCTGTCTTCCCTTAGAAGAACACAGTTGCTTATCCAATATCAGATGGATGCACAGCACTGAAAATAAGAATAACAGTATTAAGACTGAGTAGGTTATATTTATAAATATACCTACATATACATACACACAAACACACACATAGACACAAATGCACACACATGTATACATACATATATACTGCATGGATAACAACAGTCAATGAAAAACCAAGTCATGAATTTGAACATGTGCAAAGGGGTGTTTGGCAGGGTCTAGGGAGAACAAGGACAGAAGAAATGATAAAACTATGATGTTAAAAAGTCTCAAATCAAATTTTATCAATAGCAAATAGAGTTAAATTATTATACTATCCAATGGTTATATTTTATATTGTTTTTGCAGTATTTATGTGTTTATTATAGGATATGAGTATGAAATTTTACAATAAAATTTCAAAACAATGTACAGAAATATTAATATATTAAGTGTAGTATCTTAGAGTTGCATCCATAATTAGGCCAAACTTTCAAAATTCATGCAACTTGATATTGATTTCCTGTTTGTAAATTGTTTCTTAAAATTAAAAAAATTGTTTGATAATTTCAAGCATGTATATGATGTTTTTACAACACCTACAATTATTTCCTATCATTCTGTTTTTCTCCTGTTCCTCTATCAATTTTCCTTCCAACTTTATATGTTCTTTTTAAGAAAAAAAATTGAGTTCACTTAGTGCTACCCATCTGTGACTGGGTATAGAGAGGAACATGTGGTAGATCCTAGAGAGGCTCTCAGAGATCATATTTCTGAAGAAAACTGTATATTCTCCTGTAGCTATGATTGCTAATAAAAACAGCTCCCTTTTAGACAGAAAGGGCCTACCTATGTTCAAGATAAGGTCCCAGATTTGGGTAACTTGGCTAAGTTTTAAATATAATTTCAATTCAATAAGACTGGTATTTATTTGCAGATATGGAAATATATGATGTGTACCTGAGAAATGTAGTTGTATTTTATTGAAATTGAAATTTCTAAATTAACCAATATATCTTCTAGAAAGAATGACATCATCCATGTTTCCAGTATATTTTAATATGTCTTATAATAATTGTGTTAGTAGTTGCATTTGTAATGGCACATTTTAGTGTTTGGCTGAATAGAGATAAAGGACAATCTAAAAGTTAATAAAATCTTGTAAAAATCATTTGTAAATCTGAACTTGCTGTCATAACAAATTTAATAACAAGTACTAATGAAAAGTATGGGTAGACATTGGATATTTAATTCCCAAAGCTTAAATATTTATTTGTAAACTGAAATAGCAATAGTTATGCCAATAAAACACATACTTTGTGTCTTTTAACAGTTTTCCTATAAGTAGAAAATTATTCAATATATGTAAGCATTTCAATCTTCTATGTTGATTTATTAAACACATAAGTCATATACATATACCTTTATTCATTCAAAATACATTAAAATGGCACAATAAGTAAGTAAAAATTGATTAAAGCCTCAACATGAAATATATTTTTAAAACATAGTTTAAAACTAGGGTAATTATACTTGAAGCATTTAATGGGCCCTCCTCGTTTGACTTTACTGTAGTTTATATTTAAAAACAGAGAATACTGTGACAATACATAATACTTTTATTTTAAGAAAATCCTTTATGCAAATTTTCTGATTTAAAAGCTTAATTATTCAATTGAAACTTCCTATAAATTGAGACACAACATATTCAGTCATTTCACTTAATGTATAATTTCAATCTTTAGAACGTGATGCATTGTTCTTTGAAGAATTTCATTAAAGCAAAATCCATTGAGCAAGGAAGATTTGAATACATTGTTCCACAATAAATTAATTTATTTCAACAGCTTAATTCTTTTATCATATTTATATGCTTGCCTTTCCAGAGGATTCTATAGGATAGAGAATAATGGAGACAGTAAAGAATAGCTTAGAGGAGAACCTTGTAATTATTACTGAAACAAAATAGATAATGAGTTTTATTTAGACGTAATAAGAAAGAAGTAGTTCAATGTCTTTGGGAAAACTATGTAAACTGGGTTTATAATTTCATTTTCTTGATACCTTTTAACCTCTAAGCTGGGCCTGAAGTAGAAGAGAAAGGAGATTATTTAATACTTTGACACTGCTTTATAGTCCTACATCAACTCCACCAATCAATAAAACACAATCCTTTGCAACATTCCATCTTTATAAAGCTCACCACAATAATAAATGAAAATTTAAGAGGAGTACTCTTTCACTGTAAAAAGGTCAAACTAATACAGTAATGGTTTAAGAATAACTGCAAAGAGAAGGCTGCATACATTGACGCAGAACAAAACTCATTGTTCTTTATGGTAATGCAACAGCAAAGGTGGAATTCTAAACTACTACACTGATCTTGTCACATCCAGGACGGAATGTTTGCAAAATTACCCTCTCCTAGCTAGCTGCTCTCTGTCAGGAAGCAAGGTGATGGCCCATGAGGAGGCGTCAATAATCACAACTTAATACAGATGATCAGTTCCCTTAGCTTTCATCAATTTTACTTTCTTTTTAATTCCCTTCACACACACACCCTTATAAAACTCTTCATCTTTATTTCAGTTCGAGATTATCTCATTGGAAACAACATAAAGATGATAAACCAACCTTTCCAATGTTAAATAATTTATCTTTTTATAAGATCTGAATTTACAGGATGACACATGTGGCCTTTGCTTTTTCTTAGTACATAATCTAAATCCCACACTTCTGACTTGGGTAGAGCTGACAGATTGTTTCATTCAGGGGTTATTTACTGAATCTTTAACTCCTGCCAGGCAAGATATAAAGTTCTGCATGTTTTAAACATTTTCTTTTCAATTTGGATTGTACCTCATACACTGTAGACTTAGCAAGGTGTGTCATCATTTTGACTGGTAAATTCAAATATCCATGATCTGAAAGCTGTGTGAACAATTGAAATTGTAGCATTCATATTTTGTTTTTGGGAAAGTGCTAAAATGACTTCTTTTTTTTTTTTTAGGATGAATGGATGGATGGATGGATGGATGGATGGATGGATGGATGGATGGATGGATGGATGGGGCAGAGTTCCCCAAGCCAAACTATTCAACCAACAACTTTACTTCTTTTCTCTAGCCTTTTTATACCTCCTTAGACAAAAAGTTCTTTAGACAATTACATCATAGATAAAATGTTACATAGAATGGGAGTTACAGAAGGATGTTGATATTCAACCAATTGAAGTTCAAACCAATATTTTATTCTAATGTTCTCATTATAAGTTCAAAGCAACAGTTTTTAAATGGCCTCCCCTACCTTATAGTACACACCTGTGGCTTTATCCTTAAACCTGAATGCTTTTCCTATAACAGAAATTTGTCACAAGCCTATTTCTCCTTTTGTGTAATTATGAAAGTTCAATGTATTTCTTGTTATGCAACCTTTACTTATTAGAGGAGTAGGCACATTCGAGTCTTTTTTTAATTTTTTAATTTTTCTATTGGTTATTTTATTTATTTATACTTAAAATGTTATCTCCTTCCTGATTTCCCCTCCCCAAACCCCCTATCCAACCAACCTCCCCTTCTTCGATGAGGGTACTCCCCAGCCACTCACCAACTCCTAGCTTCCTATACACTGGGCATCAAGTCTTCACAGGACCAAGGGTTTCCCCTCCCATTGATGACAGATAAGGAGTCACAATGAATGATGTCAACTTATTTATATTAGTTAAAATCCAATGAGCTATTATCTGAAACCCCTATTAATTTTGCCAGTATTACTCAACTTAAACCAGCAGGAGCAAGGAATATAAATTTAATTTTATTTCTCTTTTATTGTTGAACTTCTTCATTCTAAAGGCCCATTTCTCCCATGTCTACAAGGTAATATTTTGTTGTGTAATAGGACAGAGTTAGCATAAAGGTAACATAAATTTAATCAAAGCAAGAAAACACAATCTAGACTTGGGTGTTATAATTAATCTTAGTGAAAAATAAAATTCATCTTTGTTTGGTTAGTTGGTTTTGTTTGTTTGTTTGTTTGTTTGTTTGTTGTTGTTTCAAGACAGTTCCTACCATATTGCCCAGGCTTTAATTGAACTCACATTCCTCTTGCCTCAACTTCCCTAAGGCAGGAAATATAAATGTGACCTATCAGATTAGAACTAGCATTAAAATTAAAAAGCAGAACTCCTTTCATTCCAGTCAAAAGATAACTATAAAGGAAAGGAAGCCAAGAAGAAACAGGTCAGCTCAGAGTTCGTTCTGCTGCTGTTTGCTGGTTTTTCCACACAGCAAGTTCTTGGAGCCAAGTATCCACCTGTTCAGGTCCAGTCTATGTTCCTTCTATATCATTCTGACTATAACCTTTTATTTGCAGTTACATTCATGAGTCTAAATGATATTTATGATCTTTTCTTCCTTGAGTCTAGAAGATTTAGAGCTGGAGTGTCCAATCAAGTTTGTTTGGCCACAAGCATACTTCATGGATAGTGTTGTGCCTTCAACAGCAGAGTATAGCATCTGCCTTTCACGATACCAGCCTCTACTAATAATCACCCTCAATATTCATCCAATCAGGAGACATAAAATGATGAATTATTCCTTATTCACTTATTGGCTAGAATAACTGTATGATCATGAGGTTTGTTCTGTCATTTATTAATTCTCGCATGCCATTCATACCAGAATGTAGAAAATTACTTGCTCTCTTTCTTTTATTTCTGTTTGATGTAAATCTTAACTAGACTCCAAAAAGGCCAAATTTTATAATATTTTAGGTGAAAGTAGTTGAAAAAGGAAAAGACAATAAGAGAAAAAGGAATCTCAAAAGAGACTTGTGACTATATCTGGTTAACCTCGTCAGGATCACCTGGGAAAGTGGTGATCAGATGATATGTTCAAAGAAAACCAAACCACTCAAGCAATGGGCAGTGCTTGAATTGCAAATGCTGTAAATGGTAATTTCTTTATTGTGATTCTGGGTTAAAGTAGTGCCACTGTGACCTCCATTCACAGAAGAGAAAGGCAGCTGCACAGATATAAAATAATCTGTCATGTGCCTAGGAGTTGGAACAGCAAATACACAAAGGCCAGAAATCCTACTCTAGACTCCATTTTAAAACCACCAAATCTGTCTATTTCAGCAGGAGCTTGTTCTTAACATCCTATGATATCATTATGTGTGTATGAAATAAAATGTGATTATAACAGTGATTCATTCAGAAGGCTTAGAGTTATGGGTTCAAAGAATCCAAAGAGAATCAATTAGCAAAGCATTTCAACCCATTAACAAACTTGCTAATGACAAAAGGAATTGAACTCTCAATTTAGACTGCTTAATTTGCTTAGTGATTTAAGATAATAAAGGAAAACATTCTAAAATTTAGAAATCACACAAAACAGAAATCTTATGTGAAAGTTTTGGGCTTCAGCCTTTAAACCTATCTATAGATTCTGAATCAAGAATGTAAGATTTAATTTTTAAACAGTAGATAAACACAAATTTCTAAAATAAATAGAGATTTAAAAAAACTGACTGAAGAGAATACGTGACAAACATTCTCAGAAACATACTCAACTCTCCACCCACACAAATACCCAAACAAACACACCAAAAATCATAGAGCTTATAGCTGCTACATTTGTAGACTATTGGACAAATTGTGATTTATAACAAGTCCAGAGTCTTTTCTTTAATCAGATTACTTCTAGATTGCTGTATACAGGCAGAGATCACTCATGAAAGATATAAAGAGGTAGCCAAAATGTTTGATTAAGTAAAATCTTGAGATATTAGAACACTAGGTCTGGAGCCAAAGATACCATGGTAATTTTAAATCTTTGAGACTGACCCAAAATGAATCTGTGGACATCATTTTTCTTAATAATTATCTCTAGATTAATAGTTGTTGAGATACATATTTCAACCTCCTTAATAGATTAATTTGAATAATATATTTATCAGTATTTGGCTGAGACTAAGCACTATTCAAAGTGTAGGCATGTAGATGGGAAATGCTTAACCACAGGGGAAATTGAACTACATGCTATATGGATTGCTAATCCTTGGTTATAAACTTGAAGGGTTGTAGAATCACCATGGAAACCAATCCCTGAAAAATGTGTCAGGGGGTGTTTATATCTGGTTAATTGAAGTGGAAACCCCATTCTAAGTAGAGGTAGCACCATTGCCTGATTGGATGCTGGTAAGAATAAACAAGCCAGCTCACAGTAGCCTTCATCTGTTTTGTTGTTGTTGTTGTTTTTGCTGCTGCTGTTGTTGTTGTGGGGAATGTGTGTGCCTGCGTGCGTGCGTGCATGTGTGTGTAGACAATCTGACAAGCTGCCTTCAACTTTACTACAATGATGTCTCTATACAGAAGACAGCATCTGCAAACTCTAAGGCAAAATAAACCCTTCCTTCCTTAAGTAGAATCAGGTATTTGTCACAATGGGAAACCTAACTAAAATAACATTAAAAAAATCTCAATTTATTGTCACTTTATGTTCTATGACAGGTAGTCAGCAAAACTACACTGACTTCGTGGAGAGTTTACATTATATTGCATTCATATATGGTTTACAATAATTTATCACTAAAACATATAGGTCTTAAGGATTTAAGGTAAAATTATCATTGTCTAAACAATATTTGCTCATTTCTTCCTGAAATTTATCTAACTAAACTCCTTGAATTTTCCAAACTAGCAACAGTCTGGCAAATTTTCTCATTGAGTCTCACTGAAGCCTGCACTTATAAAAAAAAAAAGGCTTTAATAGTCTTTGTCTAGCTATTTTTCTCTTAACATTTAATTTTAACAAATATGAAGTCTTGATAATTGTGTTCTCTTCTATCTTTGAGTTTCTTCAGAGCTTCTACAATTATCCACAGGAATGTAAGATTCATAAGAATTTAATGTATCAGTCATGTAATATAGAGACCAACTATTTGTTTTCTGTTGTCAGATAACACAGTGTGAATGTGTGTGCACTTGTGTGATGTGTGCACCTGTGTGTGCATGTGTGTGTCTGTACGAGTGTGTGTGTACCTGTGTGCACTTGTGTGTGTGTGTGTGTGTGTGTGTGTGTGTTTGTGTGTTTATTGAGTATTTGTTGTGCTGGGTTAGAAAGTTTTGTGGTATTAAGCAAACAGTCTACCAATTGCAATTGAAACACACCATTCTCAACCATTAACATTGTTTACTCAACTAACCAGTTTTACTCAACATTGTCTTTATACATAGACAATAGACTTTATATGAATTAATATATTATATATTTAAATATACTGTATGTACGAATGTCATATATATAATCAAAACAATATCCTTCTTGGAAATACTGTATTATATTATGTCTGCCCCAAAAGATCCTTATTTATAGAAGTTAAATTTTCAACTTTATATAATTTTATTCTATAAGACAATAATATTCTATTATTTTTAACTACATATAAATTAAAAAACATTTCCATTCAAAGACCCTATTATCAATACCAATAGACAGATTTTTCCCCCTGAGGCAGAAACTCAAATGTTCACACCCTAGTCCATTTTGTGTGCAGTATATGTCTTTGAAAAAAAAGTATTGGGGGATTTTACTTAACAAATTAATTAAGAAAGAGAATATTTTATAATATATTACTCCAAGACATTTAGTATTTTTTTAATTTTATACCATATATTTTTGGTTCCATTCTCTCTTAGTTTCTACTTGATCTTAATTCTGGTCATCACTTAGAAAACATGAACAATTTATTCAGCATGTAGACAACTGTAGACAACGCTTCACATTTCTGTTTTCTCTTCAGAAGCTGTTATCGTCCGCTATGGGGCTAAATCTTTGGTATTTAACATTCTACTTTCAAATGGCCTTTACATTTAGACTCTTGTCAAGCAAATCAACTCACAGGCACTATTTTAATTACCCACTGGGGCCCATTTTGTTCAATGTGACACCGTAGTCAGCCATTTTCTTTGGGAAAAATAAAACTTCCTTTAATCTACATTTAATTAGCATAGACAAAGTAAGTTTACCAAACAAGATCTGTGCTATTGAGTGTCCTAATATCAAACTCAAACGCTGTGGTTATTAACTTGAAGCAGGGTCCCATCACTTAGCATGTCAAGGTTTTAAATGCAAAGCAAGTGCTGTCTGTTAAGGGCAGATGGGTTTCTTAGCACTTGTACCAGGCAGTTGGTCTTCCCTTTGAGAGTGCAGTGGGAACTATCTGCTCTCTGTAATTAATCTCAACCAGAGCAATGTTTCCCGTGTCCTTGTTACTATCAGGATTTATACCATGATTCAGAACTTCCTTGACTCTATCTGTTATAAAACTTCTAAAAATTGTCCCAAGAGATCACGAAGTGGGATATCACTATGACTTAGTAGGTGTTGGCATTTGTGTGAAGACATTAAAATCCCTTTCTTATCCCCCTTTTGGATATCTCCTTCCTGCTTAGATCCCCTTCCGCTGCATTCTGAAACTCAGTCTAAGAAATCAGAGAAAGAACTGGAAGATCTTGAAGGGGCTCGAGACCCCATATGTACAACAATGTCAAGCAACCAGAGCTTCCAGGGACTAAGCCACTACCTAAAGACTATACATGGACTGACCCTGGACTCTGACCTCATAGGTAGCAATGAATATCCTAGTAAGAGCACCAGTGGAAGGGGAAGCCCTGGGTCCTGCTAAGACTGAACCCCCAGTGAACTAGACTGGTGGGGGGAGGGTGGCAATGGGGGGAGGGTTGGGAGGGGAACACCCATAGGGAAGGGGAGGGGGAGGGGGATGTTTGCCCGGAAACCGGGAAAGGGAATAACACTCGAAATGTATATAAGAAATACTCAAGCTAATAAAAAAAAGAAATCAGATCAATATTTCGGGATTTCTAACAATATATTTATGGGTTGAAATCTAAAGATACCTCGAGAAGAAAATTAACTTTTCCCCCTTACTTACCTCAACTTAAACACTGTGGAGTTTTAGAAAGCTGCCTCCAGACTGTAGTATTTTAACTAACATGTGTTACAGCACAGACAAGTTTTGAAAATTGAGTGCGAATAGAAAGGGTAGCAAGTCAAGTCTCTTGATATTCCTCTGTGCACTGGGACTCTGAATATTTAAGGGATAACCTCCTAGTTTACAATTAAAATTTTAGAGTACAAAAGTCATTTTATTCATGTAAACCTATCCAGATGAAAAGTTATGGGATTCTCAGTCTTGAAAGTTATATAGGCATATATTAAGGCTTATAACAGCATAGACGGAAGTACAAACAAACATCTGTGCATGCAGAAGCTCAGATGAAATGAAGTTCATAACTTCCTTCCTTCCCTATGTTATTTCTAGAAAGGAAGAACTTACAATAGATCAAGTTGTGTGACTCTTTAACCATTCGTAGAAATTTGTATTCTCACCATTTCCTCTTTAGTGTTTAGAAAATTGCTTATGGGAATAAAAACAAATGGCGTGAAGAATGGTAACTGAAGTTGACCATCCCACAGCAACATTATGACGAGACAGTTACCTTAATAACAGATGTCTCCACCCTGGATGGAGGACTCTGAACTTGTGCCGCAGCCGCCATGTTTGCAATGGTGCTAAGGTGGTTCATCTGACTCATTGCCATGGTGACAGACGCTGGAGGTAGGCTGACAGGAATTAGAGGGTGAGGCATCATCATAAAAGGAAGTTCCAGTCCTGAAAAAAAAAAGAATACAGAGAAATCATCACTACAGTATCGAGGTTAAGATCACCAATGACACGTCATTAAGAGTTAAAATACGGAAAAATATTCTAACTGTGACAGTCAGAACAAACAGCTTGTTTATTCGTATATAGTAATATTCACTCATAACTGGGAAATTAAGCCTACAGCTGACTAGCTTAGTGCCATAATTCATCATATCAATTTTTATGTGTTTAATACAAACATTCTGGTCATGGTTTCATTATCCCTCCTGGCAATGTACCAACTAATAGACATGTTATAGTTTTGGTGAACTGACTGTGTGAATGCAGTATATCTTCTTTTATTATTACTCTCCTAGTCATTAAAGAAAAGAATTCTTAAAACTACCACTTTTAGTGCTAAAAGTTGCCATCGTACCATTTGGCGGAAGGTGGCTGTGCTGCAGATGGTTGAGAGGATGGCTAACTGGAAGGCTATACGCTGCAGGAATGCGGGCATGTGCAACAGGAGCCTGAGATCCTTGGGATGGGGGAGAGTGCAGTGTTTCCTTATCCCAAGAACCACCACTGCTGCCTGTGGGGAATGAATATAAATTATTTGGATATAATTTTAATCCAAATCCATCCAAACACTAATTTGAAATGAGATCTAAAAAGGCTTAACACTGGGGAATTAGCAAATGAGCTCAGAGAAAAGTGACCTGAAATAAGACAGATTCCCTTGAACTGTGCTTTCTCTCGTTTTGTTTTGTGAACAGGACATCGAATTTCAGAAAGGTAATATTTTGAACTGCTCAACCTACTTGTAATGTCTAATCCTTTTTGAACTAGCCAACTGAATATTAAATCATCTTTACTGTATAACTAAATAATTCCTCCTTTGTACCAAAGCAGAATGAAGGTTCTATGCTTTAATCCTTCCCATACATAGAAGCCTGGTCAACATTGAGAGTCAAAATGCATGGCTTATTTCAACCACAAGAACAGAAATAGTTTGAATTCATGAGAATATAACTTAATTAGGCATTGAAAATAGAACATAAAACATCACTTTAGGAAACATGATAATGTCAAAGCAAAATACCAGACGTGTGTTAATGATTAGAGCACTTGCTTGCAAACAAAAAGAAATGTAAAGTTGGGATAATAACGGTACCAGAGTCAGTTAACTGACTGTTGGAGGACAGACACTTCAATATTCAGGATAACGTCAGAGTAATCTAGGTTTTGAGATAATTTATAAGGATTCCATAGAAAGAATTTATAAATCGTGTCTTCAAATTAGTGTAGCAATGTTAATGCATTTCTATAGAAGATTTTAATAGGAAATTATAGATTTAACTTTTAGTTACCTCATGAAATCATTTTAAAATAGATAATACTCTCATAAACATGGAAACAGCAAAGTTGGTAAAATTCCCATTAATGCTTTAGATCCACTAAAAGCCATGTTGTAAAATCGCTATGACATAGTATTCAGTGAAGACGACTTAGTTACTGCCAGGATATTTTTTCCTTTACTTCACGAAGACAGTTGAGGTTCAATATAAATTCAAACTCATTAGCTCAATACTGTCTGGATCTCAGAGTAAATTGTTCAGAAGTGGGTAATGAAAACTCAATTCAACTTCTTCAGCAATCAAACAAAGCAATTTTATTAAACAATGGAAAGAATCAATTAAATGGATATCTTTATTATCTTTATTATTTTACAAGAAACTATGACAGCTTTTAGTTTAAAAACGTTGATAGCTTTATACAGAAATGACTCACATAAAAGATATTTCATCAACCCTCTCCCACACTTGGATACAGAAGTTCATTTTCATATTCAATAATTTTATATGCCTTACCCCTCTACGTCTGACTTTTTGACACATATTCCAGTCAGATGTGAAATAACTGTACAAATGTGAATTTCTTAAATGCATGCTGTCAAGAAACTACTGGGATAAAACTCTTCAAATAACCTCATTTTGCTTCATTTTATCAGACCATGTGCAAACACAATACATATTTAACACATAATAAACACATTTTGAGATAGTAAGTTTAAAGGAAAGACAGTAACTTGAATTCTGACTAAATAGGTGTACAAAAGATAACACTTATTTTGTCCTCTCTGTGGCACCACAGTTTCTTAACAGGGGAGCTGCTTGCCTGCCACATGAGCATTTTCCTAAGGAAGTTTCTAATGCTACATTAAATTTCTCACTGTGTAGAAGGCTATTAGCCATCTCTACCAATCATCATGTGTTAAACTCATGATGTTAGCTCATTTAGATAATAAATAGAGCGAACAATTAAGAAATAAGTCTGATGAAAAATATACAATATATAACGAAGTCAGCTGTAAGTGATTTTTGCATTATTTATAGTGTACTCCTCCATTAGTGTAAACAAATGAGAAATGAAAAAAGACTACTTCAGAAATAGACATGCCTACAATTAGTAGAGTTATCATTTCAAGTGTTTTCATTTTATATGATATCTGTCACTCAATAAGCGAGTAGGTATATATATATAATACATATGTATGTATGTATGTATGTATGTATGTATGTATGTATGTATTATATATATTATTCCTCAACCTCCAAACGTTTTCTGCTTCCCACCTCAGGTTGATAATCTCTCATTTTGTTATATATGTAAATATATATATATATATAGAGAGAGAGAGAGAGACTATGTTTATATCTATATAATGTTTATATAATATATACAGACAATATATATTTAAACATACAGGTACTAATGTCACATTTAACTTTTTATTTTTAAATCTATGGTTTCCTTTTCCTTTGAATTCTTATGGTTTAAAATTCCAGTTATTTTCTGAAATAACATGTTGAATGCTGAAAGTTCACATTACTGTTTTTTCAGTGTATTTGTAGGAACAAGATCTTAAAATAGATTTTATAATGTAGTCCTTCAATCTCATTAAAAAGAAAGATGATCAACTCAAGATTTTGAAACACAATTCATAGGCAAGAGAAAAAGTAGAAAGTTTTAGAAAATAGTATAGCTAGTTTCTCTTTAATAAACATGCGAAATTGAGAGTAAATAAAAGGCACCATTTTAACTTTAGTATAAATAATTACATTTATCATTTACTTCATTCCTCTCATATATACCCAATAAGGAATTAATTTCAATACAATTTACTACATTATTTTAAAATAAATTTTTGAAGAATATATACAAAATAATTAAATTCAAATTATGGTGATCTATAGATATTTCATTATATTGTCATGCATTAACAATGGTAAAATTCTATTTGAATATTCTTCTTCTTTATACCTGGGTGACATGTAATGAGTTGCTCTGATTTCCCATAGACTGACCCTGATAAAGGAGACAAATCTCTCGGGGACTAACCGTCACACCGCTGCTTAGTGAGTGACAATGATAGACTGTGACAGGAACCTGACATTGTCAAGAGTCGTTTACAATGAAAATCATGTCAAGAGTGGGTGCTTACTCCATACTGTTAGACAGCACTTAGGAGGATGTCAACTCTATCCAACGATGAAAACATGAGTTCTAAGTAAAAGCAAACAGTAGTCACAGACTCCACAGACATTCAGCTGTTATTTCAGATATGGGGAAAATAGATACAAGATATTTCAGTGGATTCTTTTCAATCAAATTGAAAATGATGCATACGCTCTATGGACATTATACGTACATTTAGAAATAGTCCTTAGGTAAATTATATAGAAAAGCCCTCTCTTCTCTGCCTCTCTCTCTCTCTCTCTCTCTCTCTCTCTCTCTCTCTCTCTCTCTCTCTTTATCTCCCTCTCTCTCTGTCTCTCTCTCTGTCTCTCTCTCTTCCTATGTGTCTCTATACTTCTATCTATCTATCTATCTATCTATCTATCTATCTATCTATCTATCTATCTATCTATCTATCTAATTTACCAGCTAAGTCCATTTGATTTAACACATAAATGCTGAAATCATCTAGAGTTTTGTTTTTTACACAATCAAATTGCTCTGGATATAATGACAATGAACAATTTGCCATCCTTAATATTCACTTTATGCATTAAAAAGATAACTATATAACATATATTTATACAATGTAATATTTGAGGCATGAGCCTTTAAAGACATGGCCTACGCTGAGTCATATTTCGCCCTTCCTCTGAGGCTAGGGATCAAACTTGGTGCCTTGTATTTATTACCTGTCGTAATGTAGCACTGAGCTCCTTCCCAGGTAAAATGAAACATCTTTGTGATCCTATTTACTAAAATAATGTAATGTTTTGTCTTGAAACTCTTTGGAAAGTAATGGAAATGTAAGTAAATAAGAACGATTTTAATCTTAAGTTGCTTGGAATTTGATCTCATGAAAAATATCAGAATCGACTGCTTTATGCAGAACGCAGTTCTTCATATAAACTCCCTTTATTCATAGCCAACTTGAAAAAGTTTTGATGCAACTGAAAATAAAAGAAGTATAGCCATTACTATCAAGATAAAAGGTTAAGTGGAGTATGTGCAGAAGAAAGGGGTGATTATATCAGAGATGCTTTGCTTTTGATGCTATTGCTGTCGTAAGACTCATTAGCACCACACTGTCAATGTTAACCAGATGAAACAGATCCCTGAAAACAAAGCAAAACGAATCCAGGCTAGAGCTGGTAAACACTTCCAAAGCATTCAGTGCGGGAAAAGAAAGAGTTGCTAAATTATTTTGTATTTATTAAACATATGAATCTTGTTAATATCTTGGATAAGTTGATTAAGCAAGGGCCAAACTATTCCATGGAAATAATGTTGAAACTAGATCCATTAATTTCAGCAGCTAAACTAGACTGTGTAGATAATGACATAAAAGTGATCCTTCCGTGTGTGTGGTGTGTGTGTGTGTGTGTGTGTGTGTGTGTGTGTGTGTGTGTGTGTGTCTGTGTGCTGCGATTCTAAAATATAATCCCACACGGCTCAAAATCACATTTTAGTATAACGTAGCTATGTATCTTCTATCCTTTAAAACTACTAACATAGACATTTCTTCATTTTCCCAGTGTAGTGTGAATGATTTTCACTAAGCAAACAAACGAACTAGAAATGATTCTCTGTAATAGTTTTATAATTTCCCCATAGCCTTCCCATCAATTCAAATAAAAGTGACAACTGTATTCCCTATAAAATTTTTAATAAATGTCACAAAAAACAAAAACAACTTTATGCTCATGATCCAGACAAGTTAAAATCAGTTTTGATTTCCATTGCTTTTTACACGACTTGAGATTTTTAACAACTATATTTTAGTCTTAAAATAGTAATGCAGAAAAGCATAATTCTCTTCTAGAAGGCATTGGCATGCTCATAGGAGTAATATTGAAATTGAATTTTTTTTTTACAGGTTTGCCTCTCGGGTTCATTTATCTCTCATACAGACCAGAAGTCAGCTCAAAGAAAAATATTATCAGTTAGTTGTCTGAGCCAGAAACAGAGGGATGATCCTTATCTCCTGCTTTCTTACTTACCATTGATGTTCAATTCCTTTTCATGTCGGGTTGATTGCATCTATGAAGTTTATCTCTGCTCTGTGACTATCTGAGCTGTTGTAATCATTCGAAGGAACCGAAATTTTACTTTAATGTACGAATCTCAACACTGTCACTGCCTTGTGTAGGAGTCCTAATGGTTTGCCATTTATATGCAAAAAAAAAACGTTCAAAATTTGGAGTGTGTCAGTATGATATGGTCGACTTGTGCTTTTGTATTATATTTATCATATAAGGTGATAAAACCATCTAGTAGGCCGTTCCTACCCTGAAAATTATAAACACGATCAATGCTAACACTTCCGTGCGGTAAATGTGCAGATGGAAGGCAGAAGGTAAATACAAATGGAGGATGATCTTACACAAATGTAATTTTAGATATGAATAAAGTTAGGAAGAAATGAAACGCAGTCTACGTATATGAAAGTTGTGAAACACACTGGATTTTGTACGAATAGAGATAAAGATAGTAAAAGTGAAAATGATGTCTTGAGATATAGATTAGCAAAGAAGGAGGCATGGTGTCACCCATCATGAAACAGTGGCAGTGGGCATGAAGATATCTGATGTTTACTACGGGCTTTCAAGCTATGTGTGTAACTATACAAATGAAACTTTTCTTAAATCTCATTAGGACACACAGAGATCTACCTGCCCCTGCCTTCTAACAGCTGAGACTAAAGGTAAGCGCCATCACACCTGACATTTAGCAACGAATCATTAATAATTCTGAAGGAAACATTAATAATAAAGTTACGGAATATTTAACTTGTTCTGTGATTTCATTTCCAGTATTATAAAAATCACAGCAAAAAACTGTTAAAAACTATGAATCGCCTCTGCAAAAATGAGAGACATGAATGAAAAATCAGTTTCAGCAGCTAAACTAGACTGTGTAGATAATGACATAAAAGTGATCCTACCGTGTGTGTGGGGTGTGTGTGTGTGTGTGTGTGTGTGTGTGTGTGTGTGTGTGTGTGTGTGTGTGTGTCTGTGTGCTGCGATTCTAAAATATAATCCCACACGGCTCAAAATCACATTTTAGTATAACGTAGCTATGTTGGATTTGGTTGAATTTGGATTGGTTGAATATGATTTAAATATAGATTAATATCCAGTAGGTAGAAATATAAGACTGAAATCTGAGAGAGACAGACACTCAGAGGGAGAATCAGGAATTATTTACAGAACAATTTTCAAGTATATTAGGATGGCTCTGTTTGGTTTTATACCGGAGATGCCAAACAAACTTAACCAAATAGTTGGACCTGGTTCCCACAATTTAATAAAAGCTACATGTTACAATAAATTATTAGTAAAAGGAGTAGGTTAATATCCATGTTTTCCTAGTTCTTCTAATGAAGGATCTTCTATTTAATACGAGAGCTAACATAAATATGTGAATATTTAATATTTCTTGGACCTTCGGTTAGCATACAGTGAATTAATACTTAACCTGATTAGACTGATAATTTAGCATTTTTAATCCTACCTAGTGTAGGTAGAATAAGCAGGGTCAATGTACAAACATACACAACTAAATTTACCATGAAATGTGCCATTTATTCAACTTGAAACTTAGTGTTTAGTTATGAAGACTGTAGACTTTAAGGAGAAAAGCTACAAATGTCAGAGAAGAACTCAACACACTCCACACCTACAGAAATAATATTAGAGTATGGGGTGGAAGGAACAGCTACTGTTCATAGGAAACAAAAACATTCACCTGCAACTTTCATTAAACACTGTGCAGACATCATGGTAACCTCATCTTTGCCTAGACAGTCAGGTGAGAAGACTTTCGAGTCAAAATGACCAACGCCAATTTTAGTCACTGGCAACAGGAAAACTATTAAGGAGATTGCAATTTAAATGCATATTTCTGGACTTAAAAATAAGACTCCCAATTTCATCTGAAGAATAAGTGGTTTCAATGTGTTTCTTTAGTCTTCAGTAGAAATGTGAGGGAGAATAAGAAAAGGGGGTTGCCACCAAACCCAGAAACTATTGCTGAGGCCAAGAAGTGCAAGCTGGCAGGAGCCTGATATAGCTATCTCCTGAGAGGCTCTGCCAGAGCATGACAAATACAGAGGTGGATGCTCGCAACCAATAATTGAACTGAGAACATGGTCCCCAATGGAGGAGTTAGGGAAAGGATTGAAGGAGCTGAAGAGGTTTACAACCCCATAAGAACAACAATACCAACCAACCAGAGCTCCCAGGGACTAAACCACCATCCAAAGAGTACACATGGACAGACCCATGGCTCCAGCTGCATATGTAGCAAAGGATGTTTTATCTGTATTTGATCAATATATTATCACTAAAATCTATACTAATTTTTATTTTAGAAATAAATTTTTCTAAAATAATTTTATTTTAGAAAAATGTTGTGCCTTTTTCTCTTTGGTTTTATTTTGTTTCTACAATTGACTGTGTCTAGGACTCAATGTCGTCATATCAGAAGGCAGCAGTTCGAGCACATGGTTCCACGTGTTCCAGGTTCATTTCAAGCTTGTTTTGGAAACAGGGATGTCCCTCAACTTCTGAGACAGATTTTTGCATCCTCTCCAGTGCTAAATGTATGTGTGTATGTCAAGCTACCTGATTTATGTGATATAGGGCTCAAACTGAGAGACTTGGGCAAACTAGACAAATACTCTTAACAATTGAGCTTTCTTTCGGCCCCAGCGAATGTTTCTGTTAGCTGAAATCACTTTAAACCCCTTTTACTATTTCAACAACTATGTAAAAACGAACAGAAAATAAAAACAGGAGATTTCAAGGCAAGTCCTACTTTGGAATAATTGATAATTAAAATATTCTGTGCTGAAAATTTTTTGTTCTTCTATTGCATTTTGAAATTTTGTTTCCTGTTGAGCTGACTTTGACAATAAAACCTATAAAATATACTTCACATGTTAGTTAAATGTCATTAAATATTTAATAATATTATAGCTAAATAATATAGTTAAATATCATCACAAAGATAAATACTTGTGGTATAGACACCAGTAAATAATTGCAAAATTATTTACTTGAATTAAAACTTGAATTAAATTTCTCTGTGATAAATACACAATTTTGGGTGTTTTCCTTATTTTTTTTATCTCCCATTGACTCACAAAAATTTTCCTCATTAAGAATACAAGAAGGCTTACTTTTGTTGTTGCTATAGTGGTGATTTTACCAGGGCCTCATGCACGCCTGCTATATATTGTACCATTGAAATGTACCCTAACACACAAAGTCTGAGTATTTTTAATTCTGTCAAACATCTTTCAATTGGTAGAGAAAAATGTGAATTGTTTTATTAACACTAATGTTTTTTAATTCTTAATGAGAAACTAAATGGTTTTGAATTGGTTCACATTCTTCTTTATTGTAATGCTCAACCAATCCTAAATTTTGAAAATGTGGGGACAAAAAAAAAAGAGGAACAAATGTCATATTAGTCAATGACCAAGAAATATATTTGAAGGTCACTAAGGAACACACATTTCAAGCTTCTGTCAATAATGATCAAAATGGTACCACAAAACACACAATGAAACCATCCATGTGGTCATTATTGTCATGTACTGTATACTAAGAGGGGATCTAGGAATCACAAAAACAGTGGACTGATAAAAAGGAGAAGAGAAGATGATAGGAACTGTAGTGTAGAGGGCTGTTGATAGCAGTAAAGTGCTGGCCATGTGAGGAATGAGGACCTAACATGTGATCCCACATACCTTTCCATCGTTAATCTAATACTCTCATTCATTTACTACACTTTATTTATTATTAAGCATTTATACAATATCCTCTGATCACAGTTTCCTCCCCCTATCTCCTCTCAGGTCCTCCTTACCTCCTAACCCATCCATCCAACGCCATTACTTATTTCTCTCTCTCTCTCTCTCTCTCTCTCTCTCTCTCTCTCTCTCTCTCTCTCTCTCCCTCTCTCTCTCGCTGTGGGAAACACAGTGATGCTAAACACCCATTTAAATGCTGGACAGGTTTACCAGCCTGCTTCCAGTCTCAGATTTGGAGAGGAAGAGATAGACTTTATTTGAAGTGATCTGGCTACCTAGCTTAGCTGAAATGTCAAGTAGTAGACTGTATCTAGGTCTATCAGAAAGGAATTGAAGAAAACAACAGATTTCATTTTCTGCCCTTAATATACATGTGAATATACCACTGTATGTTCTCTCACATATGCATATATCCACATTTGAGCAGGCATATAACACACACACACACACGCACGCACGCACACACACACACGCATACACACACACGCACACACAAGCACACGAATGTATGTGCGTATGTGCAAAAAATAAGATATATCGAGTAAACCAAATTGCATTGCATCCTACCTGAGATATTAATCATGGGCAAATGAAGATTTTGTGTTTCTGTAATGCTTCATATAGGCGAACATTAAAGATCACATGGATTTGTAAGGAAAGGGCCCTAAGAATATATTGGACAGATCATTGTCTCCAAGTCTTGTGTATTGCATGTCAGAGCTCACAGAGTGCCCTAGACTGGGCAATCTGTCAAAGACATACAAAAATGGTGGCTGTGGATGACAGCTGGGAAACTTAAGTGAATGGAGATGCAGGCACACATTAGGAAGGCATCAGAAGTCAGAGCGAGGTGGGCGAGGGTCAGATTATGAAAGCTCTCAGGTGTCAGGATGATGAGTTTGGTCATCATCTTAGGAAGAAGAGAGAGATGATTAAAGTGATAGACGAGGACGAGGAAGGGGCTCATCACCAGGAATGACCATCCCAAACTCTGTCATCCACCACATTGATATTGATATGACCATGACACACATGCTGAATCTAATATTTCATGCTTCGGAAAAAATATGCCCAAAGGAAAGTGTTCTTGATCATGTCTGCCTTTTAAGTAGATGGTTGAAAGAAAATGGCTTCCTGAGCAAGACACAACTAGGTTCTGCTCTTTTTCTGGTTCTACAGACTTGTGAGCTATTTACTGAAATAGCTTTAAATACAAGGGAAACAAAATGTATTTTATTTGGGAGCTTCCCAGTGTTTATGCCTGCAAAGAAGAGGTCTTCTTAAAAAAGGTTACAGAGTTTCCTTGGACCTTCCCTGACTGTCAAAATTAGAAATGACAAATTGAGGAAAATCTTTCAAGATTCAAGATTTAGTTGTAAAGTGTATTAAATACAACAAGGTAAACCTTAATCTTTTTGTAGCAAAATTAAATTTGAAGATGAATGTTAACACTGTTGTTTCCATACAGTTCACACGACACACTACTTGCTGTCCTGTGTCACCTTAAATTATTATTGTCCACAATGTTAATACACATATCAGCAGTCAGTAAAAGAGTGGCTACTATGCAGAATATGTACCCATAAGATGCATATCACAGTCTTCTGACACACTTTGCTATTCAGTACAATGCCTTGCAGTCCTTATGCTAGAAATCCCCAAAGTGATTCCTAAGTGACCACTTATGATCTCATGTAGATTTTATGTGATCCTACAATAATTTTATCCAGGCTTACATACACTCATGGGTAGTATAACCTATTAGAATTGTACTCCAAAAACCATACAGGTAAACAGACTTCATTATTTTTCAGTCTAATATGTATATATATATATATATATATATATATATATATATATATATATATATATAAAACAATGTACCTTAATTTTTCCTGGGTAAATATTTAGGTAGTTTTGTTCTTCTTCCTGTTGCTGTTTGTTTTAATTTGGGTTTTTTTAACATATTTTTACAACATGTACAAGAAGTTTTTACCAAACTTTTACACGATTGCATGATTATAGGTTGGTTACACAAAAGAACACGAGTCAATATTCTTCATAACTTTTAGGAAATGTCTGTTTAATTTACTGTACTTATTTGTTTGTCTTTAAACCACCATGTTCTAGGCTGGCGTCTATTTTTATGTTGAAGTATTAATTCTTAATAGAGGTTCACATGAGAATAAATTTTTGAAACACATAGAGTGTTTGAAAAATTCAAATCCACCAGAATGGCAAATGTCATTTCTTCCATTGCGAAAATGCATATGCCAACTGTTTTATCCAAATTATCTCAATGAATAAATGAGTTTGTCCTTTATGTATAAAATATAGTTTGTATTTATGGCAGAAGATTTTAATAATAAATGAATTTTAGGTTTGTTCCAATGTACTCAATAAAGTATGATTAATTTGGTTTTTTAAAAATGCAAACTAGACATTACTATATTACTTTGCAAAATGCACAGCTTGCAACATTATTGTCTCGGTGGGATCTTAAATTGAATTGTAAAATGTGTCTTATTTCCCGCTTGATTTATGTAAGAGATAGCAGTGGATAAGGCCCTTTTGAAGTTTCATTGCTTTGCGTGAGGAAAAACAAAAAGCTAAATTCGTGAGAGTTCATTAAAATCCAAATCAAACTTTTGAGATATGTAAAATGTTTCCGAAATAAAACGTTTTGACATGAGCAAGGTACCACACTTCAAGAAGCAGCGTTTTGAAGTTCCTAGTATGACAGATGACACAACACATTTCTGACATTTTCTGTGATTTTTATTATGATATTTCCCATAATTACCAAACCATGTTTTTCTCCAAAAAAGCTTTCCTGTGCCCTGAGAATTAATCTATGATACCATTTAACTTGGCTTTTTGAAGTAAATATCACCAGATAAAAGCCAGCTGGATGTGAATAATAGGACCCTTGAATGAATGTATTAGTGTTTGAAAAAGAGAGGACAAATCTTCTAAAAAGATTAATTTCCATAAAAATGATAGCTCGCAGATCTACAAAAGAATAAATTCAAAAACATAATAAACTCTCAGAAAGAAAGGTAGATTAAAGTGCAGGCTGCAGCACCTTGCTCCCACAGCTCGCGTGGAGCAGTGATTCTGTATCAATTACATTCGCTTGGTCCTGTAGGGCTCTTCAAAGCCTCCTGTGAAAAGCCTGCATGTAGACTCGCGTGACACCACAAGCGAGAACTTCAGCGATTAATTTCAATTCAACACCACATTCAGTCTCATCTTACCCTCAATATTTACTGTCTGAGAGGAGCTACAAGAACGTTCCTGAGAGCTCGCAACAGTTTCTGCTCCTTTGGTTATTCAAGATTTGAATATGTTTCTTTTTCTTTGTGATGAAAATATGGCAGCTTTATCACACCAACATCAGTCGCTGACATCATCGAATTAAAAGGCGGAAGCCAATCAATGGATTTTTTTTTCAATATCCTGCCTAAAACCATGACTCCTGAAGCAGCCATGGATTCTGTTCAGATCCTTGTCATAGAATCTTGTCTATGTCACCTTGTCCAGCTGCTAAGGAAGTGTGACGATGCATTCGTACTGTCGATGTAAATGTACTCTTCCATGTTTAATGGCTCATTCTACTTGTGGTAGAAGCAAATGTAAAGAGTTTCTAAAACTTCTTTTAATTATAGAAATGTCTCAAGTCAGCTTAAAAGGGTAAGCATGAAAGTGGCATATTTATGTCCTATATGTAATTATTTTTGCATATAAGGCATTTTGTTCATGTTCTTTCACCTCCGGGAACTCATCTTAGAGTCCCACACACTACCCATTGAACTTCATGCTCTTTCTGTCTTAAAAAAGAGTAACAGAAAACCAAATCAAAAGAAAGCACCACGCACGTGCACACACACACATACACGCACACACAATCACACACACAAACACACAATCACACACACACTCACACACACAAACACACACACAAACACACAATCACACACACACACTCACATGCACACACACAATCACACACACACAAACACACAGTCACACACACACAATCATACACACACACAGAGTTAAATAAAACAGAAACAAAAATACAAAACAAAATATAGAGACCAATTCTTCTTACCCTAACAACTATCAACTAGTTTCATGGTAAAAGATAGGTATTTGTGCCTACTTCTCCCTTCTGATTTTGTATAGCATAAACATAGAGGAGAAGAGATAGATAACAGATATGATGTGCATATTTTAATTTTGAAATGTTATCAAGTAATAAACCAGAATAGAAAAGTGAGCAAGAGAGGCTTATTTTCCAACCAAAACTGTTAGAAAAGAAGCCCTAAATAAAGTTAAGAAATAAACTTGTTATTTTGACAATATTTTTACAATAATTTTATTGTGTGAAAATATATAATATTCTATTTTCTCTAACTCCCTCCTTTTTGCTATTCTTTCTAGAATATAGTGTCAAAAAAATAACAGCAAAATGATTTGTCACAAGTAATTAGATAAATGTTCATTTAAATTAATTATTTTGAATATGGTGAGATATTATCAGGTCCATACCTATTATAATGAAGATATAAAGTATATCATCATTATCAGCAAAATATCACTCCCTGTTCTTGGTATAGAGGAAATATGTGTGTGACCATGTGTGCATAAACGTGTGTGTGCATGTGTGTATACATGTGCGTGTGTGCATCTGCATGTGTGCATAGAATATTTACATTCTTTCCACTCATATTAAATAGTAAATGGTTCTGGAAAGTTTAATAGTAACTTAAGAAATTTTTTATTATACTTCAAAAAAGCTGCTTTTACTTAAAACATAAAAACAGTAGCTACAAGGCCTCTGCAAACATAACAGCTATTCCATTAAGGAAATGGTGCACCAAACAGTAAATAGAGGCCTCGAGGGAAATGTAAGTATTGATTTTATTACTGAATTGGTTGGTTGGCATTTGCAATTGTCAAATCTAATTTTGGAGCATGCTTTAAGTGTCTTTAAAAATGCACATGGAAAGAAAAATATTAATTGTAAAATATTGGTAATTATTCTATGGCAGCTTTAAATACCATTTAAGATTGTTTCTTTCCTGCTTTTTTATTGACTACATTTAAAAGATATATATATATATATATATATCTTTTAATGCATATAATAAGTAGATGACCAGATCGTTTGCCTTAAGTCAAATAATGGGCTCATTTTATATCTTGTAAATCATGAGTTAGCTCTGGGAATGAAGTCAATGACAACAAAAGTGAAAACATTGTTACAGAGTTCTTTAATTTGGTTGGGGAATTTTGCTCTAACTTCTTTAATATTTAATATCTGACACACCTCAGGTAACCCAAAATGATCAAGAAACTAATTATAAATCTAAAAATATCATCACATTGATATAAACTTCAAGTAAGAGCTTCAGTGAGCATAGCTTGTCTCAGGCTCTAAATAGAGTAAAATTAGAAATTTACAATAATTAATGGGTTTCTTTTCATCTCGTCATGATCTTCATCCTCAGTGGCTTCTCTTTTCCATCTACAAATAGGGAATTCAATATTTATGCTAAAGTTATCATAAACAAGCATCATTTTATAAATCCATGTCAGAGAGCATCTCTGTTTAATATGTAAATCTTCAACTATACCTAGGGGGCTGTAAATACAGTGAGTGTTAAACTTCTATAATTAACTAAAAGAAGTGTTTATGCTACACATAAATTTTTGAAATGTCCTCTATGGACATCTAAAGAGGAGAAAATTAATATAAAGCAAACATCATAACTGGTCTTCTGGTTAATCACAGAAATGATTTTGCATTATAAAACATACTAAACTCTGATGTCAAATATTAAAAAGAGAACTAAAACCTGTTAACACTTGCACACACACACACACACACACACACACGCACACACACACACACACGCACACAC
Source organism: Rattus norvegicus (assembly GCF_021556685.1). Classification (NCBI taxonomy): domain Eukaryota; kingdom Metazoa; phylum Chordata; class Mammalia; order Rodentia; family Muridae; genus Rattus; species Rattus norvegicus. The sequence continues at coordinate 80,336,273 of NC_141548.1, forward strand.
ACACACACAGGCACACACACACACACAGAGGTACACACACACAACGATACACACAAGCACAATATTTAATGTCAACAAACGTCCAGTTCCTTTCCATAAATGTAGAAAAGGATCAAATGAAAACTGTTTAAAAAATGAAGAATCAATCAATATACTATGACTTTTAAATGTGTAGAGAGTTTAAATGTAAAGAAATTGCATACAATCTATTTTGTGTAGAACGATAGAAGGTTCATGTTCAATTAGTATGACTCATGTATTATAATATTGAACTAACTCACTTCAAATCATAAAAGTTTGGGCTTCTCTGAATATAGCATTGGCCTCCATTTTAATGTTGCCACTTAGGAAAGGGTTTGAATAACAGTCATGGAGGGTCTTTAGGGGGTATTTGAGTTTTGCTGTTTTTGGTTAGTTGGTTTCACAATCACCGTGGAATTCAGAACGAACTAGAAAACCTTGCAGAAAGAAATCTGTTTAAATATTAAATTTGTTGAATGAGATACATTAAAGTCTAACATGGAAACTTATACCAGATAAGCAAGTCAAGAATACGAAAGTAAACATTACCAAATAATAAATTTTACATCAACCTAATTTTAAAAAAGTCTTTTTAGTTCCTTCCATGGCTAGTCCTTCTGAGACTTTTACACTGATGTCATTTGCTTGTGGTCACCATTGACTACCAGCCATTGAAAGCTTTTCAGTAAAGAGTGTTAAAAACAGAAAAGAAATTCAAATGCTAAATTGAAATTCAAGGTTCTAGTTTATAATGTATATAATTGATATGGCATCAGTGTTGGATCAAGGACCTCCGTAAAAAAACAGAAACACTGAATATAAAAGAGGAGAAAGTGGGGAAGAGCCTCAAACACATCAGCACAGGGGAAATTTTCCAGAACATAACAGCAATGGCTCATGCTCTAAAATCAACAATCAATAAATTGGACGTCATAAAATTTCAAATCTTCTGGAAGGCAAAGGACACTGTAAATAGGACAAAATGGCAACCCACAGATAGGGAAAAGATTTTTATCAACCCTGTATCTGATAGAGGGCTAATATCCAAAGTATATAAAGAAGTCATGAAGTTAGACTGCAGAAAACCAAGTAACCCCATTAAAAATGGGGTACAGAGCTAAACAAAGATCTTAACTGAGGAATATCGAAAGACTGAGAAATGCTTAAAGAAACATTCAACATCCTTAGTCATCAGGGAAATGCAAATAAAACAACCTTGAGGTTCCACCTCTTATCAATCAGAACGCCTAAGATCAAAAACTCAGGAGACCACAGAGACTGGCCCGGATGTGAAGAAAGAGAAGCACTCCTCTCTTTCTGGTAGGAATGCAAGATGGTACAATAACTCTGGAAATCAGTTTGGCAGTTCCTCAGAAAATTGGAAATTTTTCTAACCGAACACACAGCTATACTACTCCTAGGCATATACCAAATAGATATTCCAACATATGACAAGAACACATGCTCCACTACGTTTATGGCAGCCATTTTTATACTCAGAAGCTGGAAACAACCCAAATGCCCCTCAACAGAAAAAAAAAATGAATACGGAAAATGTGGTACATTTACACAATGGAGTAGTACTCAGCTATTAAAAACAATGAAATTCGCAGGCAAATGGATGGAACTAGATAGCATCCTGAGTGAGATAGCCCAGACACAAACGAACACTCATCGTATATACTCACTGATAAGTGGAGAGTAGCCCAAAAGCTCAGAATACTTATGACACAAACCACAAACCATTTGGCGCTTAAGAAGAAGGAAGACCAAAGTGTGAAAGCTTCAATTTTACATAGAAGGGAACAAAATAATCACAGAAAGTAAAGGGAATGAAAGAACTAGGAGGGAGATAGGAGGAGGGAAAAAGGGGGGTCAGAATCAGGTATTAGAAGGGACAGAAGAGAAGTACACGGGGTCAGGAAATCAAGTAAAATTATGTAGCAGTGGGGGATGAGGAAATGGGGAAACCACTAGAAAGTACCAGATGCCAGGGAAGTGAAAAGCTCCCAGGACCTAATGGTGATGATTTTAGCAGAAATACACTAAAAAGGAGAGTGAGAACCAGTAGAGATCACTTCTAGTAGATAGTCATGGCCCTCAGTTGAAAGATGTGGCCACCCACTAACCCAGAGAGTGAAGGAAGGCCATCCGGAGACGGCTCCACCTAGGGATCCATCCCACTTCCAGGCTCCAAACCCACACACTTTTGCTGATGCCAAGAATCACTTGCTGACAGGAGCCTAGTAAGGCTGTACCCTCTGAGATTCTACCAGCACCTGACCAATACAAATGCAAATACTCACCCCCAACCATCTGACTGAGCCCTTGTACCATAAGGGAAGAGCTAGGGGGAGGACTGAAAAAGCTGAAGGGGTTTGCACTCCCATAGGAAGAACAGTAACTGAACTACCCAGAGCACCCAGAGACTAAACCACCAGCCAAAGAGTCTACATGGAGAGACCCATGGCTTAAATATGTAACATATGTAGCAGAGGATGGCCTTATCTGACCTCAGTGGGAGGGGAAACCCTTGGTCCTGTGGAGCTTTCATGCCCCAGTGTAGGAGGATGCTAGAGTGGTGACTCTGGAGTGGCTGAGTGGGTGGAGGAGCCTCATAGAGACAAAGGGAAGAGGGGAGAGGGGATAGGATGGGGGTGATTATAGGGGGTAACCAGGAAGGCAGATATTATTTGAAATGTAAATGGATAAAGTGACTAATAAAAATAAAATAAAAGGAGGAAATCAAATTGTACTTTCATATGCTTGATTGGAAGTTCAGTACTTGAAAGGAAAGACTCTCTCTCTCTCTCTCTCTCTCTCTGTGTGTGTGTGTGTGTGTGCATGTGTGTGTGTATGTGTGCGCGCGCGCTTTGTGTGTGTGTGTGTGTGTGTGTGTATTTTACCTTAGAGTTAACTGACAAACTTTAAGTCAAATTTAGATGAGAATTTAAATGTATCCTTTGTAGTCTAAAGATAGTGTTTCCATGTGCTCTATACATCTAAAAAATGCCACATGTTTAAAAAGAAAATGGTATTGCGATTATGTACAAGAAACATAGAGAACCATGATTTTGACAACTTATAAATAAGCAATTATTATGAATTGGAAGTCAAGGTTATGATTGAAAGTACTGAGATGATATGGGGATGGTAGGGATATGTTTTTAAAGACTCTGTGTGAGAGACAGCAATTTATCACACAGACAGAGGATGAGTACCCATAAGCCTTCTGTAACTGACAGGAAGAGAAGAGGCAACTAAGTAAGAGAGTTGTTACTATGCCAATTTAGACACTATAAGTTACCAAAAGGAAATCATGATAATTTGTCATGAATGAGTCCTTAAACGGGAAACATATAAATAAAATACAATTAATTAAATTAAAAGGTAATAAAGCATAAGCATTACAAGAAAACAGAAATATAGTTGAAATCAGGAATACCTAAATGTGAGAAATAGTTTAATAATGATCTGAATTTTTAAAGTGGAAAATGGAAATATTCTCCAAATAATACATTGCTTTTCCATAAGTCAGTATGATTTAAAACTGTTAATCATTGGATCAGCAGCAAAAATGAAGGAAATACAATATAACTAACATTGATCTAAAAAATTATATTGTTATATCACACACAATATCATGTCAGCTATCTAGATTTTTAGAAACATGAATAAAAATAGTTTAAAAAATCACATCACCATAGGATAAGAAAAAAATTCTGAGTTTACAATATTAGTTGATGAAAGTCAGAATTTAAACAGGGGGAAGAATAAAAGCATTATAATTTCTTTATATTTCTATTAGTAATAAATAAGGAAACATTCTGTCCTTTTGAAGACAGAAAGATTATTCAATAGGTTTTGTAACATTTTTATAATTCATTACTATTGATATATTCTTGTTTTTTTCTCCTGATTGACTTCTAGAAAATCCATCATGTCTAGTACTCTGTGTTCTAAAATTGGACAGCCATCTGAAGATCAATGTCCTTTCAATGATTAAAAGATTAGATCCAGAACTGTTTCTAGATGACTTAAACAATAATGTTTAAGTGGTAAATGAAAGCCACACATTCAAAGTAATCAATAATATTTCCAGTGGCATTTCTATTTCTATCAAAGTTTCATTTCTTGTTTCCCACGTGCTCTCAAGACCAGCTTAAAAAGTTTAATTTGGGGGCTGTAAAATGTCAAATTAATGATATCTGTTTAAAATTCAGGAAAATGATGTTAATAGGGAATATTTAGAAGTAAAGAAAAATAGCAAGAGTATGTATTTTTGAGGTGTCAAGTAACAATTCTTAAAAAAATTTTAAAAGTCAATAGTAATAGAACACCACTACTTTTTATAATCAATTTCTGTGATAAATTGTTAGTAAGTGTTAGATAATTATGATAAGTGAAAAAATGAAGGACTTGGTTTTGACTCAACTTGATTTGAACAACAATTATGATTTTGATATTCTTTAATTATGAATATACCTGAGTATATTCTCTTCACTATTGAAATTAACTGTTTGATTAGTAAACAGATATAATGTAATTTCAAAATGAATCTTATTAGGTAATTAAATATTATTAAGAGACAACACATGTGAAAATGTAAATCTTATTTTAAAATAATATAAATATATGAAATGAAATTATAAAGTCCCCCTAAATAAATATATTTTGGAATAGTGTTTCTAAATTATACCCCAGATTATGAATATCTATTATAAAAAGGAATATTTAAGAATTCATGAGAATCTATTTGTGAATGCATAAATATTCACAGTTTTTAGGGGAAAATAATGTGTTGAAATACATGTGATTTGACAAGTCTAGTCCTTCATCACTGATGCTTGCGATTTTAAAGAAAAATATTGAAATCACTAGATATTCACTTTGAAAGTGCATTTATGTCTAATTGCATATTCAGAGATTTAGTGACACATAAGATCCCTGAGTAGTGAAGAAACACCATTTTGATTTTATAGATATTTTATTACATCAATGGAAATTTCTCTGTATCTTCTATGACTGAACGCATAAGCTATAACATAAAAATTACTATCAACAATGTAGACCAGCCATAAAATTCAATTAAAAATCCCTACACTTTAAGCAGTTATAGTGGCATAATGTATAAACAGGAGTCGAAGTGATGTGTAGCTCCTAGAGCATGTCACATTTAGTAAAACATGTTTTAACTCTTTCCTTTTTAGTCTTCAGTATATAGAATTTTAAGGACTTTGTTTTTCCTTTGAACATCACTGAAGAAATATTAATGTCCTGTTTGATGCCACCCAGACGTCTCCCCCCCCCCCCCAGAGCTCCCAGGGACTAAACCACCATTCAAAGAGTACACTTGGAAAGATCCATGGCTCCAAATACATATGTAGCAGAGGATGGCCTTGGTGGACATCAATAGGAGAGGACCTTGTTTCTGGGAAGGCAAGATACCCCAGTGTAGAGGAATGTCAGGGCAGGGAGGTGGGAACGGGTGGGTGAGTGGGTAGGTGAACACCCTCACAGAAGCAGGGGAGGGAAGATGGGAAAGGGGTTTTCCTGAGGGGAAACTGGGAAAGGGGATAACATTTGAAATGTAAATAAAAAAATCCAATAAAAAAAGAAGGAGGAGGAGGAGGAGGAGGAGGAGGAGGAGGAGGAAGAGGAGGAGGAAGCAAGCTTTTAAAAAAAATGTGTGTGCCCAAAGGCATGTTTGTGTGTGCATATGGGAGCCTGAGGACATCTTCGGCTGTCATTCCAAGGTAATGGTTATCTTGTTTTCAAGAGGATGGGTTTTCCATTGGCTTGAACTTTCTAAATAGGCTGTCCAAGGAGCCTTGGAGATCACTCTGTTTTTGTTTTGGTCTTCCCAGCACTGGATTAGAAGCACGCTCAAACAATACTCATGCCATTGCTGTTTTTGTTGATGTTCTTGTTCTGTAACTTGAGTTATTACTCTGGAAAAGCCAGTGCCTTATTGACTAAGCTCTTACCTATTAACACATTCACTGAAGACCACAGATATGTTCACAGTTCTGCCAACTTAAATCTCTTTGACGTTATCGGTTGTTTGATTACCGTGCCACACATTTTTTGTAAATGTGTACATTAAATTTGTCATTCCAGCAAAAACAGTTTTGGTTAGTGTGTAGACACTGAGATTGGAATTGAGTGTATTGGACAAAAAAAAACCAGGGTGACTGAAAAATCACAGGGCTTACATCCTAAGATGTATGTATGGTCTTACATGTAGTACTGTATGTGGTACTATAGGTAAAGTTGTGGCTTGCCAGGATTCTACAGATCATTACGGAAAAAACAAAACTATCAAAAAGGAAAAATAAGCATTGAAGAGGCACACTGTAGAAAAATATAGATTGTTAATAGAAACATAATAAGAAAAGGGCATTTAGAGATGGAAAATAAAGTGACTGGGCATCCTGGCAAGGGAATTGCTAATAGCAGCCACATGTGTGATGTGTTTGAGACCTGGAAAGGGGGCCAGCATGGTTAGAATTTGTGAGTGTGAACGAGGAAGTAGAGAGGAGGGAGGAGAAACGAGGGCCTCTGTGGACGCCTAACTCCTAGTTAGGAGGGTGGCAGGATTTTTCTTGTTTTCCTCCAAATCAAAGGGATAGAGCTTGGAGAGTTATGAACCCTGAGTGAGTGTCTTCTCTACCTGTCTGACTCACTACTTTGGCTATGGAAAAGAAGATAAGAGGAAGCGTGGGAGCGGAAAAGAAAACCCTCACAATCATTTCAGTAAGAGATGAAACAGGGGAGAACAGGTAAATGTTTGTATATGTGGTACCAAGTACCAGGATGGCTCCATATTTTTAAACAACAGGCATTTTGTGGGCCCGGGGTAATGTAAGAAACTACAACACACCGGGCCAGTTTCATAAACTGCTGTTCTCATTTGTCGACACTCTACCTTCGTGAGCACGCGGCAATTTTAGTATCAAGTTCTGAAGATGCTACGAACCGTGGGACACACGGACCACATGGCTCTGCTCTGAGGATGGAGAAATAGCCTCCTCCAGAGAAGAGTGTGGCCTGGTACTTATGTACACACTTTACGAATTTTTAGCAAAGTGGGAATATTTGTCATATATACACAATCTTCCCTTAATGGCTTAAAATATATTTTTGGTGAGTTTACTAGAAGAATATGTAACTTTTTAGGATGAAGCTACAAAAAGAAAGGTTAAAAATGGATTACTAATTTATGAAGCTCGATACAATAAAGCCTAGCATCCACATGCTTACATTTTGTTGTTACGTTACGTTGTAGTGCAGTTACGATTTCATTTGTTATTTAGGAGCTGTGAACTATGTGGTGTTTGAGGATGGGTGCCCATGCAAGTGAAGGACATCATGACAAAAAAAAAAAGGAATCTTGAAAATGCTGGTTAATGATGAATAGATCACATATCTGGCAGAGGACATCATGTTCAAGTGTGCAAAAGGAGCAAAAAGTGAATACAAATTTTATGGGTGAATAATCCTACAACTATAGTATTTACAGAGACATTAAGTACTTAAGAGAGGCATAAAGGACAATTCATGTAATACCGTTTATGTAAGATGACTTTGGACAATGTTGCCATTGAATTTAAATTAATGTAGACCTCCAGGGTCTGAGGAATTGGTTACTAAACACTAAACTTCATAGATGTTCTTGCCCACAGTAAGATACAGTGTCTTCATATAGCCTAATTACTGATCTGCATATAAATAAGTGATCACCCATAGTAGTTAATAAATTATATTATGTACAAGAATATGGTGGTTATATTTTATTATTTAGAAAATAATGATAAATATATATACTTTTGGTGGGAACTTAGATTTAAAATGTTTTCAAAAAATCGAGTGATGGCTCAAAAATTTAGAGTACCTTCTCTTTTAAAGGATCCAGATTTGGTTCCCAGAACCCACATAATAGATCAGAACCATCCGTGATCCCAGTTCTAGGTAATACAATACCCTCCTTTCCCTACCAATGGTATGGGCACACATACACAACAATGTATACATAAAACTAAATATACATTTTAAAAAATATACTCTATATTCTTGATGAGCTAATGTAAAGATGTAAACAGGAGCAACTGCATGGAATGTATATTTTTATAAAAAAAAATCTACCATTTGCCTGTCAGGATTAGATGGATATTATTATACTGTCCCATAGAAAGAAATACTGGTGCACAAATCTCTCTACCTCAATCTTATCTCACCTCACTGAACAGTCAACAGTCACAATCCATGTGAACCTGCGAAAAGTCTTAACTTTGAGGTTATTTGGTCACTGGTGCCTCAATTTACTTTTAGGTTTACCTATCATTTTTTGTGTCTTTTTGACACTGTTGAATGGAATAATTTCACACTTGAAAACGGAATGACTCCTCTATAGTAAATACCCTGTGGGTACTACATAGCATCTAATTCTATGAAAACATAAAATCAGAAATTGGATAATAAAAATCAATATTTTGATATATTAGGAATCCTGAAAGGAAATGTATTCATGTTTCTTCTTCTAATCTGCATGTGAATGTCTGTATAAAATATGAAATGGCTTACAACATGTTTCCCTAACCAATATTCTCCCCAAATAACTTTAATTGGTGTCATGATTGAGTTGTCAGTGTTCAAGACTGTTTAAAACCGTGTATACCTGCCATAATGTGTTAATATTCTCAGCTTTTATTCAACTTGACTTACCCTTTATCACACATGGAAATAGTAAACCCATATTAATCAGTCGGCTTTAGAATCAGTAGAGGCTTATTCAGTGGTAGTGAAAATTATGATATTCTCAAGTAGCAGAAGTTTGTCACTATTTCACACTCATAGAAGAAAAAGTAACCTTGATAGAAATTCAAATCTAGTGATTCACACAGATCCTTCACAAAGTCAGGGCAGCTTCCGACTTTTAATTTTGTTAGAGTCTGTTATCTTTTATGTAGATTAAAAGATGATTTTTTAAACAAAAAAATTCTATTGTACACACAAAAATAATAAAATAATCCTAGGCTTAATAATATTATGATAAATTAGAGCTTCATATTGATACTATAAATAAAGAATGCTTCATATCTAGACAGGAGAATTACTGTACTCACACACTGAAAACAGTGTCACGCCACTGCAGAAAAACCACTAAGATTTTCTCAGTTTTTAAAGCATGTAACTAAATAAAATAAATTAGAAATGAAACTGTTTAAGTGTACAACAATTTGAGGATGATACAAATTTGTAATTTAAACAACAGAAGAAACACTCAACAGCTTCAGGAGAAGTTATTCAACAACTTCTGAGCATTCAAGAATGGAAAACTGACAGAATCTTGCCTTCTGAACATCGAGAGACAGATGTGACAGGGGTAGGAGACACAAGAGAGAGTGGATGGTAAGGACAAGCAAAATGCATTATGTATCTGTATGAAATTGTTGACAACAAGAATTAATCTGGAAAGAAAAGTGGTGTATTTCTTCCACTTGTGTACCAACTTTAAATTTCTCAAACACATCCAAAACCATTGACAGTTCTTGAATTGTAATTACAGAGCAAGACAAAAGCGAATTAAGATAAAATTTTCTCCTAGTAAATAGCGATGCATTCACATAGTGAAACTGACTCCAATTCTCATGAATGGCACACCCCTTTATTGTCAGTGGATTTACTTTGAATCAGTAGCAATATTAACATGGCAGCAGTCAATAACAGTCTCATTGATTCCAAAATCATTAAGTTAGTGTTAAACATATTGCTTACAGCCATACAAAATACATTTTCTTTTCTGGTATTACTTCATACACAAACAAAAGAAAATTTAGAGGAGTGATGTAACTCAAGAATATTTGTCAACAATAAACATACAAATTATATGGACTAAGAAAGGAGAATGAATATCTTACCTTTGCCATAATCTGTTCCTGAAATCAAGAAGCAAGGCCCCTAAATTCATATATACCAATATTATGATCAATTATGAGAATTTCATAGAAAGGGGATCCCTATGTATTCACGTTGTTAAATCGAGTCATAAATATGTTTATCTACACTATCCATAGGTTTGTGCTGATCTCACGCCTATCCAGAGCCGTTCCATTTTGCAGCAGACAGTGATTAAACAGAGACTCAACCATTCCAGTGTTAACCGTAAGTGAATGGAAATGCTCAACCATGGACAGGACAACGAATGCAGTACTCCATGGTCATGCTAAAGCTCGGGGCACATGGAGGAAAAGAGGGAAGGAAGAATGTATAAGCCTGTTGATGGGGAGGAAAGTTGAAAATTTATGTCTTCTAAATATGGCATGCCTTTTGCTTGCATGAACTCAAAATAGCTGTGGTTGCTGGAACAACATCTGTACAAGATCCCCACAGGTAAGATTCCTACATGGAGAAGGCAGAAGCTTAAGGGGTCTCATCTCTAGCTGAGAAGGTTCTGTTAGCTAAGGGTTGCTGAAGGAGTGAGAATCCTTTTCTTTGAGGGGTGGTAACTGTTAGATTGTGCACAACTCAGTGGAGGAGCACACACCTGTCCATGTGTGAACAGCACTAAATAGATTCAGTGGGTTAGGAAATGAGCAGGAGCGCCTCAGTCCTTCCCTCAAGTCTTCCTCTAGATTTCCCGAGCTCCCTCTCACGTTTGGCTATGGGTCCCTGAATCTGTTTTGGTCAGCTGCTATGTGAAGACTCTCAGAGGACAGTTAATGCTAGACTCCTGTCTCCAAGCATAACATGGTATCACTAATAGTGTCAGTTATTGTCTATTGTATATGTGTAGGACGTATCTCTTGGGTCAGTCATTGTTTGTCTATTCTCTCAATCTCTGCTACAGCTTCCCTGCTCTTCTTGTAGGCAGGGCAAACTTAGGTGGAAGATTTTGTGGGTGTGTTGGTGTCATTATTCCTCCACTGGGAGCCCTTCAGGTTCCTTATTCCCACTACTTAAGAATCACTCTTTAAACAACCAATCATTTACCATGAAACACAGATGGCTAACTCCTGAGAGCAGTCCTTGAGTAGCAAGAAGACCAACAGAGTCAACTAACCTTTGGGGGCTCCCAGAAACCTGAACCATCAATAAAGAACAAGCAGAGGTTGGACCTAGGCTCACCACACATATGTAGCAGATGTGTAGCCTGGTCTCCTTGTAGGTCTTCCAACAACTGGGTAGGTGGCATAGACTGGCTCTGTTGCCTGCCTATAGGTCCTGCTTCCATAGCTCGACTGTTTTGTCGGGCCTCAGTGGGAGAAGATATATCTAATCCTGCAGTGACTAAAGGTGCCAGGATGGTTGGTTTCCCAGGAAGGACCTCCCCTTCTAAGAGGTAAAGGAAATGGGAAAAGTGGTAGGGGTAGAGACTTTATGAGGAGGGACTGAGTCATGATGGGTGCATTCTGAATGTGAAGTGAATAAATAAATACATATACATATACATACATACATACATGAATACATGCATACATATATACATATATACACATCTGGTTAGGGGGAGAAAAAAAAAGAAAATGAGGTTGAAAAGGAGATATGCTGGGAGCGACCTACAAAGACTTGATGAATGGGAATGGGTAGATGCCAGAGATATTCTTTTTATGTATAAGTGGAATTTTAAAAGAACAAGTAAAAAGAAAAATAAACAGTGCTAAAACTGTTTTTTAATTAATATTTGCCTTATCTTTTAAACACTTCTCCACTTATACATTACAGCTTTTGTCTGGAGTCAAAATGTTTAATTTGTTATGTGTTTATTCTAGCCAATGCAAATTCTAGTGATACTGAATGATTCTGTGTCTTCACTGGTTTTATATCACTAGAACATATCTTTAAGAGTATATTAATCACCTCCCTTTCTCCTAAAGAAAGTCAAACCTAAACATTATCACTTTGCCTCAACAGTTCCTAGGATTTTAAACAGACCAGCAGAAGGGCCCAGGGTTATTTCAAAGTGTGTGTTTTAGAATTAAGAGCAGGCTGAGGATTGTACCTAGAGTCACGCAGTGTTAGGCACTCAGTACCACTGAGCCATCACTCACTGAGGTCTGTAGTTTGTACTCTGGAAGTAAATGGTGAGGAATTTATATTTGTATAACTGTGTTGCTAATGAAGACATTGGTCATTCAGCATTTTGGAAATGACAATATATATTATAAATGAGATGCCAAAATATGATATATTATTACTGGACTCTGAATATTTATTTGGGAGTGCTATGGAATATTTTTATCAACTTGTGCAATGCTAAAAGTTAACAAATGAATTAGGTATTTGATACTGCAAAATTCTACCATATTGCGATGAAGTAAATTGTAAGGGGATATATAAATATATTGATATATAAATAATTGATATGTAAATATATTGATGAAGGGAAATCTCTTGATATAAGAACATCTGGCTATCTAGATAAGCTGAAACACCTCATCCATTATAAGTGGTTCAAAAAAACAGAGACCATACTTTATATTTTGAGAAATAATTTAAAATCTCCTATTTGCTTTCAGCATATACCCTAAAACTTAATTTTCCCTTATGTATCAAAGCATGCAAAATGCTTAAAGTGTTTTCTAAATAAACACAAAAGAAATTACATCATGGCGAATCACTAAATTATCTGGCCAAACAGGGAACATTGTTAAAGGGAGGGAAAAAATCAGTGTGTGTTTTCTTTAATTACAAAGACCATATCTAATTTTAACTGCCTCCTTTTTGTCTTAATAATGAGGTGACCTTCTATTCTTTAACCCTTTTTTATCAGAGCCATCTACACCCACTTTGACTTCTGTTTCTCTAATCTGCAATTATTTATGTTTTCTTCATGCTGCGTTGTCCTCCATGGGAACAAAATTGTATTTGCTGAAATATAGAGCTAATTATACCATGAACCCTGCAACAAAAAGACTGAGCAGATGTTACTTCAGACGTGCTAAAAGTCCTCACGCTTAATGCGCACGGAGGAAAACACCATGCAGAGTCCTCAAAAACAATATCTAATCAAGGCAGTTTTAGACATGCAAATCTTCCTAACACCAGAGTTAAATGGAGAAATTCTGTCAATAATATTTCAGGACTCACCATGTGTTTGCCAGAATAATTATATTAGGTAGTGATTTCTAATTAATATAATAAATGTGTGAGTCTACGTTGTTCCATCCCAGGGGGAAGAAATTGAGGGAGGCAGAAATAAAGATCATATGCTGCGAGTTAATAATAAAGTACACAATGTTTTCACTGAGAACATGATTCTGCAATGCACAGAAATGATTTGAAGATCTCGTAATTAATAAGCTATACTTCCCTTCATCACATGGTTTCTCTCAATTCATAGTGACCCTTATCAACTTAAGTATTAAGTTGATTAAAAGTTAAAATCAGTTTTCCTTTTATACATTTTTGCCTAAAAATCAATTTTAATTCTTTTTAAGAATAACTACTCATAATCACACAGAAAAAGCATGGTTATACATCCTACACGGATAGAGCGTGACTTTCAAAATAAAATAATCCTGATGGATGTTTTCCTTTCCTTTTCTTTTTTCCTTTTTCCTTTTCCCTTTTTCTTCTTTTTTTCTTTTCCTGAAACTGAAAATATTCCCCATGCTGTGTAGTGACTAAAAACAATTCAAATTAAACTAGTTGGAAGTCCCTGTAAGAGGGCTATATTTTAATGACAAACTTCTCAGAGAAAGAAGTGTGCCAGCACCACAGGGTGTGAAGCCTTTCTGAGCTCTAAAATCTACTGGGTTCACCACGCAGCTCCCCTCCTGGGGTGTGCTAAATGTGTGCATTGACTAGCTAAGCCAGGCATCCCCTCAGGATTTGTTTTAGGAAAATAAGGGACACCACAGAAAGGTGACAGCCTGAGCTGAGGAATTCTATCTTCTTACGGTGTACATAAAATATTTGATAAAATAAGTGTTTAACGTGTGCAAAGCTCATACACAATTTTATGAAGTAAAAGGCCATGGATTGAAAGCGAAGGGGCAGGAAGGAGGAAGTGGGTTTCTTTGGCACAAGGAAAAGGAACAGTGCAAAGCCGCAATTACATTATAATCCTCAAAACAAAACAATAAAAATCAAACTGCATGTTAGGTTGAGGAGAATGCTCTAATATAATACTTCATACAAAGTATCTATTAAGAAAAAGTTCTTTTGTGTTAGAAATGTCACCTGCAAAGTTTATTCTTTAAAGTGAATTTTATGTCTGATACCCAGTTCAATGTATACAAGAAGATGTCTAAGTTATTATTTATGTATTATGATCTTTCGAGGCTTATTCACATTTTCAGAAGATAAGGTGAGGATAACCTTGAAAATATTGAAACACTTTCTGAGAAGACACATCTAGCTAGTATTTTGTAGATTGTTGTGGCCGATTGGGTCAGAGGAAGAGATACAGGGGCATAATTTATACGGTAGAATGATATTTTTTACTATTGTTAGAGTGTGTTGCTGTTTAATGAATAGTAAGGTGAAAATTGAAGTCATCCTATGTACATCTAGTTTGTCAAGTTATATTTTTTAATATACTAAAACTTCAAGCACATGCCAATAAATATTTACTTAAACATGAATCCACAGGTACAGTTATTGCTAAACTAAAATAAACAATATGTTAACAGAAACATGGAAAGGAATCAGGCAAGGTCTTGACAACTCCTCATCAACTGTCCTATTTTATAGCAGAGGGACACGTGCACTGTAAGAATGAACCCTTCCTCACGTGAAGAAACTCCCAAGCACTGCTTGAACAAGAATAAAGATGTCTGACCCTACTATTTCCGGTAACCACAGGCTTTCATAAATTAAAACTAATTCAATTGATAGCATTGAAACCATGGAAAGAAAAAAACATCGTAGGTTTTCTTAATTGCCAGTAGCTAAACTGAAGTCATTTGAACTGGTACATGGTCAGAGGTAGCTTACACTGGCAGGTCCTGAGTGGAAATGAAGTTACTTACTCACTAGGTCTTCATAAACAGAAGACACCACCTAATTACTATATTTCAATCCTACTATAATCTAAAAGACAAAGACTGTTTCAAAAGACCTATTCTGCATTCCAGTAGCTTAAGCTTGCAAGGAGGAAATTAAAAAATTACCCTGTCCTTGCTTGTATCCTCTTGCTCTGAGAAAGCTTTGTGTAATATATATATATATATATATATATATATATATATATATGCATATATATATTAAAATACACACAAAATATTAAAATACACACAAAGATATCAGAGATAAAAATATTAAAATACACACAAAGAAATCAGAGATAAAAATTGAATGTACTCAAGATTACATTTAAACTATTTCAATAGTGGTAAGTTTCTTACAAACGAATGGGTCGTTGCTATATCCGTTCCATAGTGAAACTATTAATAAATTAATTTCAGCATCTTAAGTGAAAGCATGGTGTTTTCAAGAATTGGAGGATATAAAAGGAGTATTAAAATGATGACTGGTACGACAGACAGATGTGACGAGCCTTCTTGGAAGTCTGAATGCAAAGATATCAAGAGGTAGAATGGGTGTTGAATTTATGTTGTGGAAAATTGGTCCCAAGTTGGTTTTCCACTTCATCAGAAAGCACTTTTGTCTTGTATGCAAACAGTAAATGAAGCATGCCATCCTTGAATTGTTTTAACTAGTGTGAGAAATACCTCACCCCTCTTTCTTTCTCCTTTTGAGAGGTTTAAATAATAAAGGGTTGAAACTCTACAACTGTTAGAACCCAATTCTAGTTTCTCGGACAAAACAGACAATTATGGCCATCTGGTGATTCCTCTTTGGTCATTTTCATTTATGAATTATAGTCTGTTGAAAATTACATAATCCATCAATTCTGCCATACAATAATCAATGTGGAATGAGAGTGATCAAGTCGTTATATTTCCATCCTGAAGCCCACACCTTTAGTTCAAGTGTTTTGAGGCAGTGAACCTTTTGATTTAGGTTTTAAAACCTTTGGCAGGTGGCAAAGTTTTGTTCTAACACTCATGTGATTGGGAACAAAGGGATTCTTTCAAAAGGTTTGTGGCTTTACCTTTGCACCAATTTCAAAGAAAATGAGATAATCATTTCTTTCATATTAAAATTCAGATAAACAGAAGGGGCAGGGCAAATTACACATTATAGGAAATAATTGCTCCAAAAGAGCTTTTCATAGATTTATTCATACTATTTTTTATACTTATAATAACCAAGTGTTCACCTGCATAACTTTTTTTCACAATATGATAATGTAGTCCTTACTTTGCATTTCTTCTATTTGATTAATTCTCCTTTCAAATTCCAGTGTACGGACTCACTATCAGTGCGTATAGAACATTTCACTTTATATGCTACGAACTTAATATAAGACAGTTTAGACAGTTACAAAGCCATGAGGATTGAAGATGTCTATTTTCAAAATGAACTGGGCAAATGCATTTCGGCCACTAGTTTTAAAAGAGGGAGAAGACTGATCCAAACAACTGCTGATCCCTGTGGTTGAATCAGGGAAAAACTGGAAGAAGCTGAGGAGAAGGGCAACCCTGTTGGAGGACCAGCACTCTCCCCAGATCTCTCAGACACTGGATCACCAACCAGGCAGCATACAGCAGCGGAGATGAGGCCTCCAACACATATAAGGCAGAGGACTGCCGGGTCTGGGTTCAGTCAAAGATGCACCTAACCCTCAAGATACTGGACACCCCAGGGAGTTTAGAGGTCTGGTGGGGTGGACACATCCTGGTGGAGACTGGGGGTGCCGGTGGGGGAGGAGGTATGGGATGTGATGTGGAACAGTGGGAGGGTGCACCTGGAGGGGGGGTAAAATCTAGAGTGTAAAAGAAAAGAGTAAATAAAAAGAAGGAAAAAGGTAGAAGCATGATTTCCAAAGACAAGATTTAGCTTCATTATCAGTAAAATATGAACTGGATTTGCCCCATCTCAAGTTGATGATGGTGGTTGGTATTCTATATACTTATGGAGATGATTGCTAAGTCACGGTGATCCATTTCACTGAACATAACCAAGACTCCTCACCAGTGGGTCAGGCTTCTATTTCCAGGCGAGCGTCTTTCGGAAAGACGCGAGAGCACAGTAAGTTGAGCCACATCAACATGCAGAGCGCTTGTCAGACGTACCAATCTCAAGGGAACAGGGACCATATAAACCCTTACAATTATTTAATTAATAAAACAGGAAAAAACTGATTTGTTGACTCATTTGAAAAATATTCAGGTATCCACAGGTCCTGAGTGGTGAGTATTAATTCATTCAAGTATTAATTCATTCAAGTATTAATTCATCAAATATTAAATCATCAAGAGGGGCAGACAAGATTTAGGTCGTAAGTTAAAAATGATGCATTTGAATATCATTTACATTTTATGTGGAAGACGTATATCACTGTGAAGCTATCCTTAGGGTGACCATATCGAATTTACAGGTGAGTCACTTGGGACATTCTGGTAAATACATGTTAGAAAAAATATTTCTGTCTCAAAGAATTTGAGTGGGCAATATCTTGGAGAATGGTGAAAGTGTCTACGTATATAATTAACTATTTATGAAAGCTTTTATTAGACCTCAATTTTATTTCATTAACCAGAATTACTAGCAGGATATTATTACATTTATCTCACAAAAAAGGGTGTGAATTTGGTAACAACCCCAAAGAGCAGATATTCCTAAACTGAAGAAATGAAAGAAACTCTGTCTCCCATAGAAACATCAACCAAAAGTATGAAGTGTTTGAAACTTTCTCTCCACTTTTGTCAAGAAAGAAAAAAGTTCATAACTGTTACTGAATAAATATATGATAACCATGTGCAGTAACACTAAAACCATAAGACCTATCCTAACATTTGAGTAAATTTTAAATATAGAATAACATTAAGTTTTTACAATTCTAATCATTTGTATGTAACTAAGTTGGAAAAAAGCTGAAGAGAATGGGGACCCCATAGAAAGACCAGCAGTCTCAGCTAACCAGGACCCACAGACAATGAGCCACCAACCAGGCAGCATACATGAGCTGATTCGAGCCCTACCTCCACTCCACCCCCAACACATATACAGCAGAGGACCAGCCGGTCTGGCCTCAGAGAGAGAAGATGCACCTGAGAGATTTGAGGCCCCAGGGACTGGGGAGGTCTGGTGGAGTGGGGATGGGGTGGGGAATCCTCATGGAGAAGGGGAAAGAGGAATAAGAACAAGTCAGAGGACGAGAATTGACCACGAGGGTGATAATGACTGGACTGTAAAAAAGAGATAATAATAATAATAATAATAATAATAATAATAAGCCTCTACAAACAATAGTGTTGAGGATTGGTTACGTTTCCACAGTGCTCTGAACATTACAGAAATAAAATAGGACAAAGTCCTCTGTCTTCTATTTCAATTTCATCTTACATATTTTGCTTGATGGCAGCATTATTATCATTTTTTTAATTCACGCACACATTTGCTTAAGCGAATACATACGATGTGCATGCCACCTTTCCTTCTAAAGTCAGAACCATGTTCCTTTAGTGCTCATGGCAGACTGGACTAAGCAGACTCCTGTAACCTTTCTTATATGTCTTACAAATGAAACTGACATGTTTATGACTTTAGATGTTGACTTTTATCTTAATAACTTCACAAATTTATATTAAAAACTTAACTCAATGAAGTTGGCAAAGGGGGACACATTCTGATACACACACACACATACACGCACACATATGCACACACACATACACGCATACACATAAACACATACACATTTGCAAATACACATAAGCTTGGAGACATTTCAATATATTGATATAATACAAAGGTTTATGTTTTAATACATTTCAATTTTATGAACTCTTACAAATATACTGTTTATTCTAACTTGAAATAATTTGTTTGTTCAGTACGTAATTTTGTTCTGTGCTTGGGATATGATTTGTTTAGCTTCTTGATATTATCACTTAATGAGGATTATAATGCAAATTTTAATGTTTTCTTAATGCTCTCCAGAAATTCTAGTATGACATATAACTGTGTGAAACATACCCAGAGCTATTTAATACAAAGACATCTTTCAAGAACTACCACCTTCTGAACTGCAGGGCTCTGATGAATGTGTTTGTCCAATAACTGGCTAAACTCAAAGAAAAGAAACCTAAGTTGCCAGTTTGTTTTTCCCTCTCCCTGACACCAGAGCCCCTACACACCAGGCAAATCACAGTCTGAATGAGATTATGATACAATGATCTCCTTCTGAGCGTTGCATGATGGCTCAGGCAGTGTATAAGCAGTCCCTTGGCACTTGTGCTTACAGCAATTTGAATTTCCCTGGTAACTCAGTATGATTTATGGCATATTTCAGATCCTCTCATCACGGTAGAACACTGTTATTTTTCATGAGTTTTGCAAACAAGATAAAGATAAGAAGGGAGAGGGTTTGGAGTGAGGAAGAATTTGGGGTTCATGATATCTCTGGCTTTAAATATTGAATTGATTGCAAGCCTGTGTGTGACAGTTCTCTTCAAGGCCCTCCTGTATACTGATTAGGGAAACCAACAGTGTGAATGAGCCATAAACTAATCAAACCATTGTTCCCTTGGAGAACACCTGTTCGAAGAACAAGTGTAAAGGTTTTTGCATTAGTAGCAGAATGCATGCTCTGTGGAGATCCATATAAAACCCCACTGTGTATCTGTTTTGAAAGTCCTGCTCTGGCAAACAGGTGGTTTCTTATACCTGCGGTATTTCATTTGCTCAAGCACAGCTGTGTTAGAAAAATCTTTGATTTTATGAACCACATGCCAGACTTAGCAATATCTTCATAATGGATAGGAAAGGCAAATTGTATTGCTTCATTTACTTTTCCTATACCAACAATGTACATTTTCAGATTTAATATTACATGTTTCATTCCGAGTCAGACCCTGTAATGCCAGCAGCTGTTTCTTCAGAATTATGGGCAACAGCACAAATTCATCCCCAAATTCACATGCAAAGTAAAACATTGCTGATGAAGGCTCCTTTCGTCTCCTTTTTATTATTATTCATAAAACTCCCCAGGTATGCATGCTGCTTTATAGAGCTTATAAAAAGACAAGGTCCCTGCCACAAAGGGTTTATAGTTGCAGTCCAAGGAGCGCACCGTGCAAAACAGCTTAGATACAGAGAATGTGTATTGTCTGGTAGAAAATCATAAGCAAATGGATAAAACATAGATATTAAACAGGGATATGGTCACGAAAGAAGCTTTTTCATCTTGGAGCTGTAGAGTAATTTACAGAGCCGGAATATAAAAGCCGAAAGATAAATAATAAACTTAATGTGGTGCACACTCATTGCATTCCTCCTTTGTGGGCAGTGTGGGAAATTGTGCTCAGAGATGTCTATACGTTTCCCCGGAAGGCTGCAGTCATATCTTACTCCTACAAAGGGCTATGGAGGTAGGTTGAATGACTTAAACATATAATTCACAAGTGGTACGCTGTGTTCTAGATCACTAGAATTGTATGAATAGATAACGTCACTCTGAACACTGCGATTAACCTATAAAATATGACTAAAGTTTATGGTTTTTTTCCTGGTTCCCAAAAATAACTTTTGGCAAAATCTTAAGTGTCAGCTCTCGTAGTTTCAGAATTCCTAAAATGGTATCAGGTGGAGCGATTTCAGAGATCTGAGTCAGAGATCTGGAAGGAGAACAGACCCGCGCGTGCTCTGAGGCCGTAGCATGGGCTGTAGCTTGGAGGACCACTGGGGCCAGCAAGTAGCCGCTAGCATGGGATAGTGCCTTTGTTAGTATTTCCCGCAACGTCCTCTCTCTTTTAGTATACTGGAATCATCAATAAAGCGGTCCAAAAGGCAAATCTTTTCAGAGTTATTCTACCAAAAAAGATCCACATGAAGTTCCGACAAAATAACTCCCTCAGAGTTTCAATTGACTCATCTGTAAAGTGGAGTTGTCAACAATATCAGCAGTTTGCGCTTCAGATTAAATGAAAACGTTGAATAGATATAGACATGTGCTTTCAGGAAAATGAGAATTAAAACATTACACAGTAAAACCCCGGAATGCTGACACAGAACAAAATGTAGCTTGAAGTGGAAAAAAAATAGATGATTTAGGAAAATAACAGAGGATTTTTTTTTAGACAAGAGAATATGCTCAGGGCTAGTGCATAAAAGACCTTCTTTCTAACTGAGGACTTTCTTCACTAGCAATCATTCAGGGGGATTTCGGTGAATAGCCACGTATTACCCATTCACCATCAGTGTGGTCAGAATTGGTCTCCACACAGTAGACAATGATCCCAGGGGTAGAAACAATATTGAGACAGAAAGACTCACAGAAAAGGCTGTTACTATAAAATCTGAGGAATCACACGAATAGAATGGGTTGTACAAAATAGAATACATCAGGGTTGTCTTTAAATAACTAAGGTAAATTTAGTGTCAGTGAAGGACTTTTAACTATATGTTTGGAAATGAGTGGAACCTTTGCCAGTCAAGAATAGAGAAGGACCAGAGGTTTTGCTCTAAGCTTTGGTCTTCTAGACCATCAGAAGCCAAACCAGTAATGTCTTATGAACAGAATGGCCCATGAGCTGAACATGGATGACGCCATGGAACACGCCAGGCTGAATGGAGAAAAGCCACAAGGTCTTAAACCCACACAAGGAACCATAGACTCCTGAGGAGGGCTTGAAATGGGAGAGGTGGTTTCCTCAGAGACCACAAATTGCTTGTTCAGTGACAAGTGGTCAACCCTGAAAACATACATGCATATAGTATTATACAGACTGAGGAGATCATATTCAGGAATATATGTGTGTAAATATACATAGGTGAGCACAATAGCCGTGAATAAACAAGGCCGTATATCTAAAGAAATCTAGGAGGGGTGTTCGGAGAGGAGGGAGAAAAGGCAAGAAAAGGTGTTTAAATAAATTATAATCTCTTTCACTCTATGTGTATATATACACACACATACATACACATGCATACACCCACACACACATGCATGCACGCATGCATGCACACTCTCCCTGTCTCTCTCTCTCTCTCTCTCTCTCTCTCTCTCTCTCTCTCTCTCTCTCTCACACACACACACACACACACACACACACACACACACACACACAATCCCATTACTCAGTTTTCAAGAAGGCACAGTGAAATCAGGATGTTGATAGTCAAAGAGGTTTTTGGTGAATGGGAGAGCTGTAGAGAAAATTAGATAAAGACAATATGACCGATGGAAGGGCGGTATCTATACATGGCTTTTCACCTAAAATAAGTCAAACATCAGTATAAGATTGAATTAAATTTTGTCTATGGTTGAACTTATGAACAAGCTTATGACTGAAAATCTTCAGGGTAACTGTTACAAGGTTTGAAGTTTACAAAGGAGAAGAACAGGAACACTGAGGAAGAGCTACGACAGCATTTGATGACGGGGAGCTTATCGCTTAGGTGACCACCATGCCAGAGGCTCTGTGGGAAGAAGGCCATGAGTCTCAGGAATATACAAAGGATGGCTGAACAGCTGTGTCACATATAAAAACAGAAAACCCCTTGTCAGAGTTGTTTCAACTTGCCTAGATGGAGCACCAAATTAACTGAACCTAACCAAACAAGAAATATTGGAAGGCAGACTGAACTCAGAAAAGACAAGCCAGGGGTTGGGGATTTAGCTCAGTGGTAGAGCGCTTGCCTAGCAAGCACAAGGCCCTGGGTTCAGTCCCCAGCTCCGGGAAAAAAAAAAAAAAAGACAAGCCAAAGATGCACTCTCTCATAGAGAGAGTTTTATAATGTAGACTTCTAGAAGTTTTTGTGGGCTATTTTTAAAATAGTAGAGATATTTTATTATGATGATTCCATAATAAATATACTGTAAAAATTATGAAGGCTGTAAAGTATAAGAATTTCATCGGTATTGTCAATCCAGAACTGATTGGTGGTTTTCTTGTGACCAATAATGTTAATTCAATAAATATAATTATGCTATAAGACCTACAAAAGGATGGATGGGGGCTTGAGTAAAGTGAGGCACGGCAAAAAAATAATGCAGATGGAAACAGCAACATTTCATTTTCTCAAGCGACTTATTGGAATAGGAGACACAATTGGGATAGGAAATGTTAAAACAGCACAAATATAATAATACTACCCAATACAAAATATCTTTCAAAAACAATGAAATCTATTATTAAACAGGAAATATTCTGAAGATATGCTTTAAGCGTGGTATCTATTTGTTTCTGCGTGAGATTCCATAACATAAATTATAAAGTAAATGCAAATCTCTCCACCTAGAAATCATAGAAATCGTGTGGTCATGGTTTTATTCACGGTAAAGTTAAGGAAGCTATAAAATGTACATTATGCCACAGGCTCCTTCTTGCTTGGTATGTCTACTGTCACATAAGGTAATATTCCATTTTAAGTATGAATAAATTACTACATTCACTTAAACGCTTCAAATTTTCCTTCAGTTTGTATAGATAAAAATAGTTTATACCGTTTTGCACGTTATTTTATCTATCAATAGTAATTAACACAGTCTTAATCTGGGTAATGTTAATGACCACTGTTCTCTGGCAAATCCCAGTTAAACCAAGCTTATTAAGGGCTAATTAAAGGAGGTATTATGTGCACTGAATGAAGTAATGTGGACTGCTGGAGACGAAGTGTGCATATTGTGTGATAACCTGAAATGCGACCAAACTTTTCAGTTAAAGGTTTATTGGCTGATTATTGATCCCCTAAAATATGTGCAAATTAAATTCTTGACAGCTTGCCCCTCTCCTCTTGTTCCCCTTCCACTTTTCCTCCTCTCTTCTTCCTACTTTAGTCTCTCTCAAAGATTCCAATAAGCGAACAGAAAGTAAGCACTGTTGAGCACTAAGAACTTTCAGGATTAGAGCAAAGGGAACTGGTGAACACTGGCACATAGGTGAGTTGAAGATATGGAGATTAAATACGTCTGCATAGAGTGCAAGTGCCTAAAATAAAATAAAAAGGACATTCAGATTTCAGATAGTTTGTGTAGAAATAAGGAATAAAGCACTGGGTTATGAATAGTGGGAAGGTCATAATGTTTTTGTTTTGTTTTGTTTTGTTTTGTTTTGTTTTGTTTTCCAGAGCTGAGGACCGAACCCAGGGCCTTGCCCTTGCTAGGCAAGTGCTCTACCACTGAGCTAAATCCCCAACCCCCGGAAGGTCATAATGTAACAGAGAATGAAAGAGACATAAAATTAAACTAAAGATGCCATCTTATTAGTTTCTAATTAAAGATAATTGTTCGAATTTAAGTGAAAACAGATCAAATTCTAATACTAAGTGTTGGGTTTTTTGGCAAATTTATTTCTCTAAAGCAACATGAATTAGATCACGGTTCCTCTCGACCAATTAAATACTATTGTCTACCCAGTTACTTCTATATTTTTTATTTCTTTTGGCCTATTAACTTATTTTTATTTATTGTCTCAGTCATCCCTGTTCCGTAACATTAGTGACTTATAGAGAATGAATCAGAGTTGCTGATTATTGAATAAATGTAAAACTGCCTGCCCTGCAGGAGTTTACAGCATGGGAATTTCAAACCACAGCCATTTTAGATTCCTGGGGGAATGCGTGGATGTTATGCAATGGTGCTACCGGCTTCATCCCAGGAATAAAAAGCATACAAATAAATGACTCGTTCTGGCTAGTTGTACTTTAAAAATCACACTATTATGCCTAATCATGCTTGAGAACAAGCACACATAAAAACGAAAAATATCGCGAAGAATCATCAAATAGAGTTTTTGAACTACTCCGAGCTGTAGTTTCCAAGAAACACATGATGACTAAATTAATATTATTAGAGAGTAGAGACCTAAACAGCGTATGTTTATCTGTTTGGTGCGTAAATTGATCTCTTATCACCCGGAGTAGGCAGATACACCATCAATCATGAGGCCGTAGAGTCAAAAGCAATCAATAAAAAAAAAGGACAGGAATTGACACACAACTTGTCAATGAAATCATTTTTTTTCTGAAATACTTAGCTGGAGCCCTTTAAAAGAATGGCTGTGGCCAATGTTGGTTGTAGTTTAGTTTGCAAGCTTGTTAATAGATAATTGATGTTGTATCCTTTTCTTTCAGCTCTTGGGGGAGGGAGGGGCAGGTCACACTTGAACAAAAGTAGTTCTGCTATCAACATATCAAAAACATGTGAACTTTTTGTGAGCTTCACTAGGAAGTTTCTAAAGCCGTAGAAATGACAGGGAGAAATGTCACTTCAGAAAAATGCAACATATCTCTGCGAATCAATAATATTCTGACCATATTTTCAGGTGTAGCAGAAGTAAATTACTCTGTGTTTGGAAGTAATCATTTTGATAATTTATGTCTTAAATATGATGTCTGTGGAGAGAGTTCCACATCAGTATCTATTACGCCAATTATGGGACGCATCTTTTTTTAGTTCATAGAAGAACTCAGAAAGTGCTGAATTATGCTTTGGGTAAGCTTTTTGGGACATTGCCAAAACTGTTATAAACATTTCTGGCCTTACTTTTCCAGGGAACTCTTTTAAAAATCAATTAGAAGTGAAAGCCTTTCAATGTAACTGTTTGAAAATGTCAAGCCGGGATTGCTTGTTTTTTTTGTGGTGCATCAATAGCAATATTTCAAAAGCTGTATACTAAATTGATCATATCCTCTACTTAAACTATTAAAGGGAATACAATGTGCAAGGTTGCTGAAACTAACTCCACAGCGGAATTGGCTTATTGTTTGAAGAAAATATGTTCAGTTCAGTAAAAAAGAAAAACGCAAAGGCAAAAGAGAACACAGACAGGTAGGGTTGCTCAGGTTTCATTTCCATAGCATTCTTGAGTAAAGTTGCTGATTTTGATAAAAAAATTAAAATACGACATTGCAGTTCATGTCAGCTAGTTAAAGTAATAAATGACTTATGTAAGATCTCCGAATCAGGTTATTTCAGTAATATTGTATAGGCCATGGCATAACATTGGTTAGGAGTCTAAATTTACAAGAGTGACATATTCAGGAAGTGAATACAACCAAGGGCTCATTGCATTCTTTATAATGTTGTATGTACGCATGCTAATATCTGTATAATGTTGTATGTATGCGTGCTAATATCTGTATAATGTTGTATGTATGCGTGCTAATATCTGAATAATGTATGTACGTGTGCTAATATCTGTATAATGTTGTATGCACCTATGTTAATATCTGTATAATGTTGTATGTATGCGTGCTAATATCTTTGATGTATTTGTACTGGCACACTTGAGAAACCATGCTAACATATTGTGGTTTAAAGAGAGATATTATCAAACTTTGTGAATGTATATCAATGTTTTGCTTACTAAAAGTAATCCAATGTTGTGTTTTATGTGTACAAAAAAAAAAACTTAACACATTTGTAAGAGACAGGATTCAAAATTTGTAAATTTCCAAACTGTGTTCTTTTTCCTCAACAAATGAACCACAAATTTATTGTGGAGAGCAAAGGATTAAAATTCCTCTTGGATGTGCAGCAAACACATTGATATTAATTGGTTTGTCCTTTCAAGTTGTGTTTATCTCTTCATTTCCATCTCTGTTTCAAAGGTCACTCTGTTCCATTTATAAATCCAATATGACAGAGATTAGTAAGGCAAAAAAGCAACATCTAAATGAGGGCCTCATCATGCAACCACACAGCTCACAATTCATTTATCCAATTAATAAAAAATACCATCAAATGCTCCATGGTGAGGTTTTTCCAAAGCAGCAAAATGGTTCGTGTCAGGATAGCTTAATCATCTGCGTTTAGTACAGACAATATAGGAAATGTCCTGAAAGAGGGGAAATCCACTCCTGTTGAGACTCTGCCAAATTTGTACCTCTTAGGAATTTTGTTTCTAAAACAATATAATTAAAGAAACTAAATTTCAAAAGAAAATGATTTGTAAATAGAATCTATATTTATAATATGTGTGTGTTTGTGTGTGTGTTGATGTATATGTGCATATATATGCATGCCCATATGTACGTGGTGTTTGTATGTATCTATTTAGCAATTTGATGGGTAAGGGTGTTTAATGATGAAAAGGCATGTAAATGATATGAAATAATACTGACATGCATAAGCAGAGATGGAAAGTCTTCCATCTAGATCCTCTGTTTTACACATATATTTGAAACAGTTCTAGAGCTTCGCTTTTTCCCTTGCTGTAGTTTACACAGTGGCAGATGAATGAAAGAAGAAATAGAGAAAATAACCATGAGTGTGATTGGAGTCTGGGACTCTGGGTGGATGAAGGTTTGATCATCACAGAACTTGGTTTATCAATGAACTGAGCACTTTGGTCAGATTAGGACTTCTAATCTTTCTATTTACACAGATTTGGAACATCGAACTTGTGTCATTTGGTAGATCGTGTACTTTTAGATGCCTCTCAAAAAATACATGTGTGACAGTAAAACTAAAGTTAAAAAGAAAAAAAAGAGAGAGAAGAAAAATTCTGGCTAAATAATCTAGTATTTAAAAAAATGTACCATAATTTTAGAATTTATAAATGGGCTGAGGTGAAGAGAAATCAGTCTATTTCCACAACATAAACAGAACCTAGTGATGTGTGTGCTAGAGACTTTTTATGAAGTAAAATATGAGTGAAATTGAGGACAACCAAATTAGTTTCAAAAACCAGTTTTCCTCCCTCAGGCTTGTCTCCTGAAATGTTGTGTGCTCACAGAACCCTGAGGCAGTAGGAAAAGCAAGAATGTTCCCAAGGCCAAAGTTTTGAAACATGAATTACTTGAATATTATAGTGTCTGGGAATAAATCAATAATCTCCACATTATAATAAATAACCTCACATTACCTACATATTTACTCATCAGTGTATATATACTTAACTAAATACGTAGTCAGTTGTTTGGAATATAATCTAAGTTTTTAAGTTAAATGCCTCTTCTAGAAAAGATATTATAAAATCATTAACTAGATCCTGAAACTCACATAGCAATATTTTTCCTTTCCCAATCTAAAACAAAATCTTCTATAAGACTTCTTTACCCAAAGATCCAAGCCCTTTAATCGTATAGATAATTTAAAGTACATTAAATCATTAGAAATTTCTACCTAGAAAAATTAAAAACTTTTCTGAGAAATCCTAAAATGTTGCATTTTTTTATGTAAGGATCAAGAGAAATACTATGAAAACACTCTATGAAGATATAGACAGAACTGAGGAAATTTCAGTACATATATTACAAATAATTCTAACTTTAGTTTATACATGTCATTATGCAGAGGTATACAATGCATATGTGACAATGTATGCACTCAAATTCATTTGTCCCCTTCTTTGTCCCTAGGCAGACTGTAGGGACCTACAAATGACCCCAAGGAAGTGACTATTCTTTTTGGCTGAACGATTTATCAACAGCTTGAAGTGACAGGAATGGAGATTCAATCCTGTGTCTCCACATATCAGATGTAGGCCACATTCTTCAGTCTGCAGAACTAGAAAGGGAAAAAGTCCCTGTCGCATTTGCCCTTTCATAGAGATGGAAATATTATTAGAAAGGACATAAACAGACTAATTAAATCACAGCAGTATGGCTGGGATGACAGCTGGTACAGCCTGTGACTGAGAAGATCCGTATCTGAGAACAGGAGGTGCTTCACTTCCAATCCATTCGCTATTAGGTGCTTTCAAGACTGCTGTGCGGACATTAAATAATAACATATCATTTCTAGGACTAAAATGATGTAAAGAAATAAAAAAGGGGGGGCGGCTTTCTAACCAAGAAATCTTTTGTGCGATACCGAAAAGAAAATCATTTACCACTCAGTTCTGCTTTTGAGATAAAGATGTAATAATGCCATTACCTTCATCAGCAGGATCCTTGAAAATCAACACTCTTTGCTTATCATGCTGTGAAATACAAATAGAGCTAAAGGCATGGTCTGCGAGGCACTGCCGCAGCGATATTAACTAGCAGATCTGCCCTTTGTGAAGGAAACCGTATCCGTTTCATTAGTGCGGACTCTAATTCAAAACTGTTAAGAATGAACTGCACATACTGTTTTAATAACAGCACTCCTAATCATTATCAAACTGGTAATTCTCTCAGCACTGAATTATAAGGGTCTCTGTTTCCATTACGACCCGCTGTTAAAGAAAACCATATTGAAATCCTCCCTTCTTTCTTATTTTCCAAATTAGCCAGGTCTGTGAGAAGGGGAGGGGTCGTACCATCCAGAGCGTGTAGAAGTGTGTCGGCCGCATGGCTTCCTCCCAGGTAAACTGACAGTTCGAGACGTCTACGTCAAGGACTGTGTTACTTACAAATCCTTCAGTTCTGCTACTTAGCATTCAGTTTGAAAATTCACAGTTCACTCAAATGACGTTGTACGATTTGGGGAGTACTTGAACGCTTCAGAAACGACTCGGAGCCGTACAAACGGGAAATACTCACTCCAGTGGCAGGTGCAAGAAGCTAAACTTGTGAGCACAAAAAGTGTTGAGCAAGTCCTACGGTTGCCTCAGCTAATACGGTTACTACCACTAGACTTTTAGAAGCTGTTTGAAAATAGGTCTTACGCACGTTATAGTGCTAGAAAGCAAAAAGTAGAAAGTCTATTTTAAACACATACTGTTCGTGATAAGTTAAAGGCAAAAAACGTAAATAGTGGGACATGTTAATGAGTCAAAAAGGAACTGTGGGATTATAAAGGAATTGAATGTAACCGGGCATACTTTATACAAAGATACTTGATTTGGGCATGCTTTGGTTTTAAGTTCATTTCAACAACACAGCATGAGCGTGTATTATGTTGATCATAGTCCTTTCATAAACTTTACTTGCTGGGATGGTAGAATGTGGTGGAATCTGATGGAGTCAACCATATAATTCATTTACCTGGATACGTTCTAAGTTATCTCTTCCACAGTTTTGAAGTTACGTACCGTCAAAAATCATTTAATTGAGCCTTTTCTGCAATTGTTGGGTTTCTCTTAATACCCCATCATTATATACAAACATTAATGATATTAAAACAAAAGTATTGCATTTTTTACTGTCCCTCCCGCCCCCCCCAGGAGCTGAGGACTGAAGACAGGACCTTGCGCTTGCTAGGCAAGCGCTCTACCACTGAGCGAAACCCCCAACCCCTTTACTGTTTTCCAACTGTCTATAGACATTGTAAGTGTCTTCAAGAAACAGAAAAACATATTGTATAAAAATAAGATTTGGCTTACACGTACCAGAAAGTATTTTTAGTTGCTCATATAAGAAAGTAGTACAAATGATTGGTTATTAGTCTAATGACTTTATTAACCTACAAGAAGAGATAAAGGGATACACTTTAAGTATTATGAAAGAAAAAGTATCTTCATGCAGAAGGAAAGGTTCCCTTCGGTAACAGTGGTGAACACTGGTATTTCTATGATTTAACAAAATAATAGTAACAAATATTTAAGAGACGAATGAAAGCTAATGAGGCTCTCTCTCGCTTCCGCAAATGACCTAGGAAGCATGAGCAGTGCGTACTCTGACTGCCTCACAGTGCCCGTGCCACATTCAACTAGGCTAATTTTAAACCATGCTTTTTAAAATAACCACATTTTTCACCAGAGGTAAAACTATAAAAACTCTTGTCCAGCCTCTTCCACACATTAGGTGCACAGCATCAAAGAAACGTGTTCCGCTCTTGTAGTCTCCCAGTTAACGTAAATAGTGTCAACTCTGACCCATCACGGGTAATTGTTATGTAACATTTTAAATAGCTACATAACGCTCTATTTATCAGTTTCCTCGTTGAGGCATGTAAGTTGCTTTTGGATTCCCATTCATTTCGAAAACCACTACAAAGAATGCCTTTCTATATTTTATCTACTATGGAGCCCTCAAAGTGAAGCAAATGTGAAGAACCAAAATGAAACCTTCTCTTTACAAAGGTGTCGAGCATTACAAAAACTTATTTAAGTGGCAGCATTTGTTATTGCCTCAATTATAAGTGGAAGCTAAATCTTCTATATTCTTCCATGTATTTTGTGAGTCTATCTGAAGGCTTTTCCCTCGCCATACCATACAAGAGGTTTTAATGTCATATCAAGTTTGTTTTTCTAATTGCAATTTGAATGAGCTGTTTATTGTCTTCTTTGCATTATCTTTTAAAGGATATTTAGTAAAGAGAAATGCTAGAGGTATTAAATATTTATAAGTGCATCAGAATTCATGAAAAAAGTAACCTAATCCCTTCCTTTGTTTTTAATGATGGGGTGAGTAACTTTGTATTAGATGTCAGGATATGAAGACATCCTTTGCATAGGGAATGATGTTAACCATATGGCCTATTCACAACCAATTGAATTACAAGTCAAGGCAGTCACTACACTTTTAAGAGATGCTTGTGTTGCTCTCCATTCATTCACTAATGTGACATTTATGAAAGGCTTACAGTTGGTCAACATTTCTTGAACATGTATGAGACCACATATGGCCGGGAATGACTGAGTGAAAAGTTCTGCATTTAAACGGATAGTTATCAGTTCTAAAAGTCTACATTCTGAATGTCCTAACTCTTTTCAACTTTTAGGGTGGTGATGTGTCCATCATAGATAGTAGACCCTGACTATTACAATTATTTAATACTTCTCATCAGGGAAGAAGAAACCTCTTTCACATTATTATGAGGAAAACACGTTAAAGTTTAAAAGAGAAAATCCACACCGAATCTGTGAAACAACAGCGGATTTCCGATGAACGGGTGATACTGTCGTTGAACTGGAGACGTTTTTTTAGAGCAAGCTTGCACTGGCTTTTTCACCCTCCGATTTGGAATCTGCTCACAGTACTGCCAGCTTAACCAAAAAGGATTAACTCTCATATCCAACTGAGAACACAGATAATTCTCAGTAATTGGTAAAAAATGAAGATGAATGGGGCTGAGAGATAAGGCGCAATTAGCTCATCAGCAGTTACAGCTGTGCACTCAATCCGGATCCATCTCCTGAGTCTCGGCCCCTTTTAAAGAACCAAAGCAGACTAAGCACGGGACAGCCCTCCCCAAAAAACCGCTCTACCTGCCCATCATTGCGCTGGTCTCCATTCTGTTTCTTACCGCGCGAAGACACCTGTCAGAGCACGGTATGTAAATTACTACCTCTCTTAGGACCTATGTCTAAAGCCAATCTTCTTTTTAAACTTTTTTTTTCCTATAACAGAAACCAAATGACTACTGTAGACACTCTTAAATTCCCTGTCAATCGTTTCATTATAGCAGCATCATCTGTTTGAAAATATAAGCAATTCCCTCATCTAATTATAGGAAGGATTTGAGGTTCATTAACATTGCCAAGGCAGGATCCAATGTGCAACTGCCGAACTCTTCATGGCGGCCTGGCTCCACATTTCCTTTTATTTGCTGTCTCCGGCTCTCCAAGATTTTTTCTTTCTGAAATCATAAAATCATTCTTTTCCCTCAAAATAAACATGTGTCCTAGAAGATAGGAAATCACTTGGGTGTAAATCATTGTATCTCAGGCAGATATTCTTAAGGTTACTTTTCTTGTTTCAAGGTAAGGGAATGGCCAACTAGGGAATATATTTTGTCTCGTTCTGTGCTTGGCCTTTTTGTCCTGTTAATAAATGTGTTTTGTTGGTTGGAGGACAGGAAAAGTAAACACAGGAGAAAGAATGAGGAATGCATTCTCGACTCATGTCCTTTGCTCGAAAGTCTGGCATCCTGTTAACTGTGTCCAGTTTGAGACGAATTTTAAAAGAACTAAGTGCTTCGTACAAATGACGTTTGTTCAGCTTTGCCATTTTCTGAACTAGCACAGGCCTGCCCATATGCTACAGAGTTCAGCAAGACAAAGTATTCAAGTCGTGAGATGACTTCACTTCCTTGAAGAAATAACAGCAGTTAGGGGTTATGACCATAGTTTAAACAATGAGATTTTCTTGGGACATCTGTTTTGAGATCACATTTTGAATAGATATGAACTCATTTCCTATGAAGCCAGAAATCTACTATTGTTGATAGCTGTTTACCAGTTCTATGAGTCAGATATTAGACACTGGCAAAAGTCCCTCTCGAGTCCTCTGTGAATTTTCTAAACTGTGTACATAGTGTTTTCCTTAAATAAAATGTTGAGAGAAGAATGCACTCTTTTCTCGACTCTTGGTAAATTATGGTTCACAAAACTTTGTACTTTGGAATAACGTTTAATGCACGCATTTTTAAAGGTGAATTTCCTGTCTCCTTTTAGTAGAGGGAGTAAGACACTGGGTTTAGTGAGTATTTATTTAGATAACGTAGACGCTCTGTGAGATGCTTTATGTCAATATTTAGATAGCATTTCAAAACCAGAACTAAAATTAAGAATCTTTTATTTAGATTAAACAAATGGTGATTAATTTACAACCCTCAAAGATGAGCATCATGAGAAAAGAGAGGATAAACAGATAAAAAGAAAAGTTATGGATACTGTCAAATTGACCTCGAGTTCAATGGTTTTAAATTTCCCCTTTCTAATATCCCAGTTTCAATTTGCAAGCGGCATGTTTAAGCTGGTTATGCAGATCAGTTGTTAAAGAAGAAAAAAGTAGTAATTTATCTGGCCTATATTCTGTGGAGAGTGTTGCCACTAAAAAGAATCCAAGACATTTTTCCTTCTTATCTGGAACGTAGCTCATATCAGCAAACCTGTCACAAGATAGTACTTGATATAAACAAGAGATTGCTAAGACATCTCAGTAATCAATATCAGGATGGCTACAGTATGGAAAACCCAACCAGTGCATATCATTTGTCTCAGTATCTATTTCTATGGCCAAATGAAGCATTAATTCAAATCATAAATCTATGGTGATTTAAATCTGGGAATGAGCACCTGTCTGCTTCAATGATTTATTTTGTACATTTCAGTAAGCAGGGGATTTGTCCATATGAACTGACAGGTCACCTTCAGATGCCTGCAGCCGACTGTTTATCACCATGCAGACTAGCGTCTCATCTGAGCAAGTAAATATTAAACTAAAAGAATCCAATTGATTGTGGATGAGGGAGAAGGGTGATGTGACCATATATTTAACTCAGCAAAATGATACCTCCCTCAGATCTATCCTGAGTTCCTCACCGCTTCCTATGCTCAACATCCTCTTGGAAACAGACAGGCTCAAGGCTAAAATTGGAATTGTTTGTCGACATCAAAATTTTCTAAAATACGTTTTGTTTTCTGGCTAATTTTTAGCCATTATGGGTTATTCGTAGCTCAGTGAAGGTCATCTTTCACAAGATTTTGTAGTTGCCTCACCAAGACAAATCAAGCAGAAACAAAATGTATTTTCTTGAGCTGTAGGGATTTGTTTACAGTTAACTAATTGAAAACATATGCCAATAAAGGAAAGCCTAAAATGTGAACAAAAGTCATAGGAAACATAACGAGTGGACCCTAGAAATGTCACTGGGTGTGGGCAAGACTGAGTAGTGACAGTACATCCAGTCTAAGCTGCACCTCTGTGAAGGACGTCATTCCGGCAGAGTGCTATTAATAGGAGGAATCACAAAACCAGGGAGCTTGAATTTTGAAGTTCAGGTTTAAGAGTCTTGGGATTCTTTCTAGAATTCACATTGTTCAATTCCTCTTCCTGGACACTTCTCAATGACTTATGTTCACAAAGCCAGAGCACAACCTATGTCCTATTCCTGCTGCAGGAATGGTGTGTCCCCCACTAGCATGTGTGCAGTTCCTGTGTACTGCGTGAGTATTAGATCACTTTCATATTTAACAATGAGCTGAACTCCAAAGTTTAGCAAAGGACAGTGTAAAAGTGCTCCAAAGATTTCTCAGAGCTCTATGGCTTCAGAAGTAACGCATAACCAAGAAAAGAGAAATGCAAAGAAGGAAGCTATTGTGGGTGACAATAAAAAATAACCATAAAAAAAAGTTATAGGAGGGCCATGTCAAAGAAACTGTACTAGCAAAAGCAATTTCAACCGTGAAGTAAGCCCTGTGAGGAACAGACACAATGAATGACTCACTGAGCACTGGGCACACAGATTTTAATTGTCACACTGTCATTTTCCAGTTGTCATCTACTGTTCAGCTCAGAACATCTATCTAACTTCTCAAAGTCATTATCAAATTGTTATTGACCACTGAAAAGAGGCAGGGATTGGCTTCACAGAAGCCTGGAGCCACAAAAACTGCGCCGTTCAGCAACGGCTTTGATCTGGACAAACTTTGCTCTGACCTTCCCTGGGTTCCTTCACTCTTTGCGACCACAGTCCTCCCACCTAAAACTCACTGTCTATGATTTCTAAATAAATATCCAAGAGCAGAGGTTTTGATGAAAGACAATAGGGGTCGTAAATTCTTAGACAATTACAGCATGTCAAGAATGGAATGAAGAGGACAGCAGTAGTGCCCTCACAAATCAGCTACAGTGGTCCACCATGTAAATGATGTAAGTCCCTTGGAGGGGGGATTTTTTGCAATCCGTGGATGCAAAAAAGTCTCTAAGTATCACAGAATTCTAAGAAGGTACATGTAAACGCTCCTCTTGGTTCAAAAGAATGTAAGATAATTAATACTATGCTGAGCTATCAACTAATAGAAAAAGGTAATTTCCCAACTAAAATATAATGGGATGTTTGAGTTGTATGTATTTTAAGACACAATGATAGGCCAAGTACCTAAATAATTAAAGGGAACTGTAATTTAGACACTAGGTAAATGTTAATACGTACTAATATTATAAAATACACATTAATGCTTAACAGTGAGTCATTTTCTTCTCAACTCACGCCTATGGGTTTCTTCAAAACTCCCTGCTGCTCAGGAGAATTAAGAGATGGATCGTTGTGAATATGTCCCTTTAAAAGGTGTTATATTGTCAACCATAATCCCTCCTTCAAGCCCCTACTATCTGGAATGACCTGTATTGTGAGTCAATTTTGCAACTAATCAAAGTACTATTTGGAAAAAAATTGCTATAATTGTTAGTTGATGAGTAGACTATTTTTTTCTTATGGGAAAAAACCTGCCCCACTACACCAAATGATGTAGACAGAGTTTTCCTTCCTTTGGAATTGACAGAGGTCAGAATGTTTCAGTTCCACGAACTAGTCTCACCCTGAGAAAACCACCCGTTATGACCTTGGCATCTCTCTGCCAGGTCAACATTGATCACTTATCTTTATAAGTGTTGAACGATAGTCTGTTTCAGCAGTCAAAGAAAAAAAATAATTTTATTTCAAGCTCTTCTACAGTTCAGAGTTCTCAAAGAAAAACCATTAAAGTTATTTCATTTTACTTCAATTTTGATTTGACTTAAGGTCTAAAACAACAGCTACCAACTGTGAGCTAAGCAATTCCGTGCTTCCTCAGTAGTCTCTCTAGGATGCCCAGTCGTGTGAGCACTAGTGTATCCCTGAGTTGATTTTTGTGCCACAGACTCTTCCACTAGTCTTCCATGTTTTCACTGCTCTAAGACGAGCCACTTCTAGCTACTCTAAATTCAATATGCAGCCATTTTTAGTTACCCGTATGAGGTTCTTCTGAGAAATTCTATTCTTCCCATCTGCATGTCAGAAGGGTCCCTTTACGTTCATAGAAGAAATGTTTTTGTGTGTCGTATATATTTTTTAAATCACTTAATAGCCTCGTGTTCTTTTCCAGTATGTGCTTATGAGGAACTGCAATGAAATGATAATTATTAAAATGCATAACATTTCCACCATAGGCCTATAACTACATCTCAATGGGTGGAAAGCAGAGAGCTATTGATTAACCTAAGAGGTGATGTTAAAATGCTGCATGGAGAAGAGAAATTTATTGAATTGTGGTAAACATCTCTGTTCCCTAGAGCCTTGATAGACAGGATAACATACCTGTTCTTTACGAAATGCAATTTTCCCTTGCGGAATTATATTTTTGGCATCAGTTCCGTACTGTTAAGAAAAATATTAGGGTATAGGAACAGGATGAAAAGTTTTTCAACACCCACACCCAGATTACAAATATTTTATTGGCAAAACACAAATAATTAAATAATCCACATTTAAAGCTGCCTCACCAGCCATGTGATTAGCCTGCAAAGGTAAAAAATGCTTCATTTGGTTTCACTGTGAGAGTAAACAGAAGGGGAGCCAGAGAGATGAGCGTGAGAACTTTATAATCTGCCTTTCAAACGGGAGATGTCTTGGTAATGGTTGTATGGAGAAGGAATCATAAAACCTAATCCACATTGCTGGCAACAGTGTAAGGTTTCAGCTTACAATCTCCCCTGCCACAGTTTATCTTTACGTAGTCTTTGTTCCCTGTGGTAAACAGTATTCTGAACTGAGATATTTTAAGTAGTAATTTATGAGTTTTGCATAATTTTTGCATTGCCTGGGATCAATTATATTATATGCCAGAAAAGTAAAAGCTTTAAGTAATTCTTAGGAGGTGTGTTTTGAAATCTTCATATCTTATGACTGTCTATTGCCTATAGTCTTTTAAAATGGCAATCTGTAAAGTAAATTATCTTATATGTATGAATAGAGCAAAGCACACATGATATCATGTGTTATCCATGGTTTCAGACATGTACAAGGACCCGAAAGGCAACCCATATGAAAGAGAAATAACTAATGCATAAACTCCGCTACTGGTAGGAATAAATTTCTTACTTGATAATAATTGCATTAAAATTATTTATAAAATAAGTAAGACTGCATACACATGTGTGCAAACACAAACACTTCCACCTTCCTTTCACATTATCTACACTCAATCTTTTGCACTTCTGACTCTTAAAATTCATTTGAATTAGGAAATGCCTCAAGCCATGACTTGCAGTGTAAATTGTGGTTGTAAAATTGATCTTGTGTTTAAAATAACTTTGCCAGACCCTTTAGTGCACATACTAGAGAGGCACAATGAAGCCTTAAAAATATGCTGCTCTCTTGATCTTAAATAGTCATTTCACCAATTTGTAGCCAGTGGTTTTGTTCTGGGAGAAAAAGAATTCTATGGGAAGGTGAATGTGAATAGTCAGTCAGTAAACATTGAACTCACCAACACTTGAATTCATGTCCCCGTTCTCAGAATCTGCTCCATGTTGGTTGTTACTGGCATGATAGTTGCTCATAGCTTCTAATTTTATTTTTTTCACCTTCATTGCTTCAGCAATGGCGGCGTTGGCAGCAGCTGCAGCAGCTGCAGTCAGACCTTCAAAAAATAAATTAAAAGCAAAGTAATTCAAAGTCAGACGTTTTTTTTTTTTGTGTGTGTGTGTGTGTCCCAGTCATTCCATAACACACCTACAAATGCATATTAGAGTATCTGATTCCTTTACGTAATACTGATAATATATTTCTAATCCAAACCAGCCAATGAATGATTAACACCAGGGTCTAGATGCTTGTCAACTTTTTTTATTAGTAGTAGAAAATTAACACATATTGCGTAGGAGTGGAAACGTGGACTGGATAAACTTTTCAATACAGTCTGAACATTGCACTCCCTGCTAAACATCCTCTTCAAGTGTCCAGAAGAGGCAGAAAGTTGGAGCTGCAGATTAGTTACAAAGCTTAGTTCTGGTACCCAAAGTCTCCTTACCCTAGCACATCACACGCATTCTTTACTGAATTCACCAACATCTCTCATACATGGATTTTCAGGATTAACTCTCTATGTGATTTTTAAACTGAGCTCACTTCCATTCACTGCCCTTTTCTAGTGAAATTCTTTCCATATTCTGGAGTATTAACTTCCACACCCTGGACTTGGATGATACCTGTTTGCTCCTATGTTTACAGACTATGTTTACATTTCTGTATTGGCACACAAAACATTGCAGTGTGTACCTGCACATGCATTTGTTTTCCTTCTGAGGTATTGAGCTATTCAGTGGCAGTTACTAAGTGTTATATAGCTGCAGGGCTAAAGAGTAAAAACATAAAATATAAAAGTAGTACAGCAAATAATTCGCTGCCACTTATTAAATATATCAGTTCTGATTTTAATGACATAAGTGTATTCTGATCACTACAACACGAGGTCTAGAATACTATATTTAGGCCTAGATTGATCACTGTCTCTTCCTGTTTTATACACTTTGGTCATTTATGGAACAGTGTATAATAACAGACATGATCTAAAAACAGAATTTGAGGCCAGCACTTTTCCAAGTCTTACCAGAAGGCAAATGCCAGTGATCAGAAGTACAATTACAGAGGTAGCAAGATGATAATGTTGAACAGAAAACTTTTTATCTTCTTAATATGTCAACTTTTACCAAGTTGATTCCTTCTAGCCTGGCATCCATTATCTGACAAAATTGGCACACTAAGGGAAACATGAGTCATGTCTGCTAGTTGGAGAATATTATCTATCTATGAAAGGACATCGTGTGCTTCCCTGCACACTTCTCACCCTGTTGCTGCTTTAGATGTTCTGACCACTGTGTTTAAGCCTTCTGAATTTGTCTGAACGATTAATTTCCACTCCCAGTTGGTAGTGAGAATGAACACACCTCTTTCTCCCAACTAATCACTACTCCTAGTTACCACAGCAAAATGTTGCTACCTATAGAATGACATGGAAATCTTTCTTGGTAGAAATCTTTGCTATGGAATAGGTGCATAGAAGACTCCGCCTTGTCTTCAGATGAATGCAAATGGGCCTGTAGCAGTTTTACCCTAAGTCAGTAGGATCTGCAGGTCAGATCTTTGCTTGAAAAACTCATAACCACTCCTTAAAAGGCACTGATCTAAATTTAAGGACTCCATTTGGGTCTACTGTGACCACTCACTGCCTTTCAAGTCTCATCCTGAACAGATTCTCTCATCTTCCTATGATTGAATTTTCTCCTCGATTACTCATTTCCTTCAAAGATGTTTCAGAATATTTTCTTTCCTGTCCCCTTTAAATCCTCTGTGTGTTTCCCTGAAAAATATTTTCCCTTGATCTTTTGTTTCCTTTTAACAAAGGGAAACACCTTTTTTTCCCTTTCTTCTATTTTCTGGAGGTAACTTTCTTCGACTTATGTCTCTTCTCGGCCGTGTAGCTAGGCTTCATACTGAGGAGAATCTAGTAATTGCACTCAAAATATGAAGACTTAAGAGACAATTACATAATACTCAACAAATTCCAAATAGCACAATTCATAATTGTCCGGGAACTTGTCTTGGGAAAACCAATGGATTGTTTTGAGAATAGTTTCATCTTGTATAAAATCAAGCAAAGCCTAAAGAAGAAACATAATGATTAGGTAAGAATACTATATAAAGAATAGCATGTTCTATTCACTACAAGGTCAAGGTCTGTGGTGTATCTTTGTTCCTCTGTAAGTAAGATCCAAGTGTTAGGCTTCAGTAGGAAATACGGGTTACCTACTCTTATATCCTAGATTATTCCTATTTGCCTAATCCTTTAATTATCACAACTACTCTTAGTAATACTATTATATTCTATTGTTGCAAATTGGTTTCATGCCTTTTCCAAGTTTTGCAATTCTAATAGAGCCCAAAAAGCTATATGGTCACATCCAACCACATACACACATGCACATAAACACGTTTGCTACAATTTGACTGACATGAAATCTAACCTTCTTTTTTCTTCTTGGTTTCTTTTTTGTCACAGGTAGGAAATTATAGCATATGGAACAATTACAGTTTTGGTTTCATTAATGCTCTTTGTACTTGATTTTCTGTATCTTAAACTCAACCATTTTTGTCCATTTCCGCTGCTGCGGCAATTGCAAACTCTGTCTTATTCTGCGAGTTCTGATATGCCTCCTTTTAAATAGTCTTTTCCAGAAAAGAGCACACCAGTTTTTTATCCAATGGCACACTTATGAATAGAATTGTACAGACTGAGAAGGTTGTATTTAGGCATATATATATATATATATATATGTATATATATACCTATATATATATACCTATATATGCATACATTATTGGTTTATGAAAAAGGAGGCTAAGAATTTTAAAAAGAACAAGGAAGATATATCGGATGGTTTAGAGAATAAAACAGGGAGGGAAAATAATGTAACCATATGATAATTTTTAAGTTAAAAAGAAAATAATTTTATACAAGGAGTTTTTGTCGTCTTCATTCCTCTCAGCGATATTTTCAGAGGCTCATCCCCTAGTCCACTACCCGCCCAGCTTTGTGTACTGTTCTCTGTTTTATGAACCATGGAGTTTGAATTGTGATGACGATGAAGGCTGAAGGTGCGATGAACACACACAGTTAAATTTGAGCACACTATGTGCATATAGCATGCATACCTTGCATTCTTAACGACTGTCACTCTCCCGCCCTGTAATCTTTCACTCATGTAGACCTCAGGTTGGCCGTAGGAAGTGAAGACATGATCAAAGCATTCAATGTCTGCTGTTAGAACCAAATGTAACCCTGTCCTGGGTCATCAGGCTCCTTACTGCACTCTACCCGACAACAGATGACTCAACATCCCCGG
Organism: Rattus norvegicus; assembly: GCF_021556685.1. Lineage (NCBI taxonomy): Eukaryota > Metazoa > Chordata > Mammalia > Rodentia > Muridae > Rattus > Rattus norvegicus. Next base: position 80,377,790 of record NC_141548.1, read on the forward strand.
TGACAGATTAGCTTCTGTGCCTCAAACACATAACCAAATTTCAGTTACCAAAGTGGATTACATCACGTTCTCTCACTTAAGTCTTTGACCATGTCGGTCTGACTTTGTGGAGAAGCCTCATCCCAGTTGGACAAGAATTCACCTTCCAAGAAGCAATCATGGAGCTTTCAAATTAAGCCTATAGTTACATCACCTCTGTCTACAATTCTGACTTGGGAGGTCTGATGTTGAAAGTCTGAGGCTCTGCTCGTGCATGTTATAATTACAATACTACTACATAAACCATCTTGTCATCTTCATATAAAATCTGGGAGGAGCAACATAATCCTTAGAGATTATGATATATAGATATAGATATATAGATATAGATAGATATCTATATAGATATATAGATAGATATATGTGTGTGTGTGTGTGTGTTTTGTAACACATCACTGAAAGCTCAAATCATTCTCAAACTTGATCACGTGGAAAGCCACAAGCATAATGTAGCAGTAATTCTGACCATGTTTTAAAAGTACAGGAACATTTTTATATTTGTGTTAGATTACATGTGAATACACAAGGGATATTAAATCTCATTAATTTAATGTAAAGCACAACTCACCATAGGTCCTTTGTGCCTGGGGTTTGAGAGGATCACAAGGCATTTGGCAGCCCCTCACATTATAGTTCCCTTTGGCATTCACTGTCCCTTCCCTTTCAGATCCCCAAGGTGATCTTCAAATCCTCTGAACCTATTGTCCGTAGCCAAAGCAGAGTTTTAATCTCATTGTAGCCTCACACAGAGGTTGTATTGTATATGTTATTCCCTCATTAACTTCCTTTTAAAAAGAAAAGACAGGGAAATAAATGATTTACCTAAGGACACCAAGAATTCAAACAGTGACAAAATTTCGTAAAGCAAAAATGGTGTCAAGCAGAATACAGGTATTTTTGGTGGAAGTACAAGTAATCTCTAATGTGTACCGTCTTCCTTAATCTTCTCTCTGCTGATATCCATACAGAGCCCAGCTCTGTTCTGCCTTAGACTCATGGAGTGTTCTGTTTCACCTGCTTCCAGGTGTCACCCGAAAGCGTGGTACATGCCACACTACCACTGCTCTTAACTCTTCTCAGTCAAAACAGCTAATTTTTTTTTCAGAATTAGTCAATCCAGTATCTCACCAAAAAAAAAAAAAAAGAAAAGAAAAGAAAAAAAGGAAAGAAGAAAAGAAGAAAAGAAAGAAAGAAAGGAAAGGAAAGGAAAAAAGAAAAAGAAAAGAGAAGGTAGGGAGGGGTTGACAGATTTTTTTTTAAATATATGATTTTTTTATTTTTATGTAAAAGTAATTGGTGAGAAATTGATTCTAAAATTTACACAGTGTATCTGTTTTATAATAAATGCTTATTAACCATGTGGAATGTTATTGCAGAAACAACATGGAAATATGAACTCATTATGTCCATCTATAAAAGGAGAGGAAAGGGCCAAAGCAAACCAACCAGTTGAAATACAAAATGATTACATCAAAAATAATCCATACAAGAAGACAGATAACAAGAAGGGCAGATGAATGAACGGAAAAAAATGACTTCTTAAGTAAGAAATAATAAACTGGATTCCATTCACTTAACATGCTAAACCACTATCAAAGGTCTTAGAAAGTAGCCGTTTACCTATCTTAGCACACGTTTTGATTCGACCATCCACACGGATCAATTTTATCATATAATCGCTGAATTCAAACCCTGTGCACTGTGTTGATATGAGGTCCTTGGTATCCCAAATACAATACCCTGGGTCTAAATTTCGGAAGGGAAGCAAGCATGGCTATCATGTGAATTCATCCTCTTACTTTACAAAGAGAGCAATTATTTTCTGCTCTTTAACTTTTGTTAACTAGCCTTTAAATTCTTCCAAATGCAATTAAGCATCCTTATCACCCTTTAAAAAAATAATACATATCTCAATATATTTATTTCCAATAAGTTAGTGCCCTTAGTTATAAGTAGAAGATTGCAACTGTAGATTATAAATATCAATAAAGAAGACATATTGCTGTCAAATCCTTTCTCTGATCTGTTTGTTTCCTCATTAACTTGAAAAGCCCAATCTTTGATCTTTGGTTTCAAAGACATCACGATGACTTCCAAATGTTTGATAGGCTGTCTACTTTTACATTGAATTCCATATAAAATGCATTTTTTCCAATCCTAATGGTTGAAAAGTTATGTTACACTGAGGAGATGGTAAGTATTCAAATATTCTATATGGCCGACTATTTATTAGTCTATGTTGCTTCCGAAAACCCTAGAAGAAACAAGCTTAAACATGCAAGAAATTATGGTCAAGCATAGTTATTGTTAATATTCTGGAATTGATAGGTTATTTATGTCTGGCATTCTTTCCCCCTGATTATTCAGGGAGACAGGCGGCTTATAAATATCTCATCACTCTACCGTCACAGAAATTTCCTCGACAGTGCTCACGCACGGCTATTAGCAATATGAATCTAACCATTACAAGGAGGAGGAAAATCGAACATGTGGCATTAATACGCAGTCCTGGTTCCTAACCATCTGATAGGCAGATGGTGTAAAGCAGCTTCTCCAGCTGAAATGAAGGGGCACATCATTTAAAGCCTTGTTTGCATTCTAACTGATATCAGTGCCATATTGATATACACGATGCGTCGTGGCAGGATTTGAACAATCTAGTTTGCTTCAGTCATAAATGTTTACAGCCCTAGCTTTTTTTTTAATCTTATAAGCATGTTTAGAAGGGTGCATTTTTAATTTATGAAAGCTATTGTTTACTTCTGTTGAACTAGAAGATTAGTAGAAAGCTGGAATATTAAATTACTTCAACCAGAGCGATATAACCAAGACAGATGAGTAAAGTGGGTTTCTATTTTCAATAAGGATGTTAGTAAAGGAATTTTAAAATTAGCCCAGGCATTTTGTGCATTAAATACATTTATTCATTTAAACCTTCCAGCTATTTTTCCCCAAGTGGCATAGAGAGGAACTTAATGCTTTACATAGTCACTCATTTAAAACTCTCACTGTGTGCAATTAATCTTGTCTAACAATTCAATTCAGAAAGTAAAACATCAAAAAGCATAGTTCAATTCAACACTCATTACTGTGAGGCAATCTTTCTGCTCCTGACAGTTCCTATAGACTTTGAAAAGCTATGCTGAAGGTGCATTGTAAGCTCCATATGAGTTTGAATTACAACTCAATTGAAATCACTCCAAGACACAGACCTCTTGGCTCAGTACAGCAACTTGAAAACACCAGTATCCTTTTTTTTACCCTACTTTTCCTTATCCTTATTTAAATACCAGCTGTCCAAAAACTGACACTAATCTCCAGTTATTTTATTTCTTATTACTTTCTAAATAAATTAAAAATGTGATTGAACCATGTCTGTTCTCATCGTGAATGCTTAAATTGCAGAAATTATAAGCTACTAGAACAGGAAACTTAATTGTGCATCTGGTTAAAGTGAATATTTTCCAGCGTGAACTTGTCTCTTAATGTCCATTAGACTGCCTTTCTTGCCCTTTGTAGCACATTTGTATTCTGTGGAGAAAAGGAAAATTGATCCCTGAGGCCACTAATGGAAACACTTTCTATACCAGTTTTCAGTTTTTCAATTGATTGAATTAGATTTTAGAAATGTTTAGACTAACAATAACAACCAAAAAAAAAAGAAAGAAAGAAAGAAAGAAAAGCTACCTCACGAAGGTGCATAAACATATAACAAGAAACATATTATCTCCTTCTGAGTTAGCAGTTAGCATGTCTGTTGTTGTTGTGATTGCACAAGTATTATTTTGGCAGTCAGGAAACAGTGTGGGGGATGGGATAGACTGGAGAAAAAGGGTTTCAAGAGAGGAAATGGAAGCCATAAAGAGATGTAACTATATTTTCACTGAAGCAATAATTTCAAAGAAGTGTTATCATTGTATAGCTAATCATCAATAAATCAAGTAAATACAAGGACTAACATTACTACTTGTGGATAGCTTTAAATTTCAGCCACCCTGAATGAAGGGGTTAGAACCTCAGTGGAATCAGGGGGCCAAAAACCATGAGGATGCCATTTGGCCACGAGTAAATCACTGAAGCATTTTAATGGGGGCCTTTGAAAATCGCACCCTCTGATCACTGAATCAGAGAGCCAGGACAAACCAGAACAAACAAAAAGGGTTAAATGACTGGAATTTGGTTCAGTAGAACTGAGCTCCTGTGTGGAAAGATAAGCTTAGCATGTAATGTGTGCCTCTTACTATTCTTTAATGCTATCCTCTCTAGAAAATAATGATGAAGCCACCCCTTGGGGACTCAACTTATAAACATGGGTATCAGAAAAAGCTAAGTTTTGTTTTCCTGACAGAGAGATGCAGGCACAAAGATGGAAATCTTTTTCAAAGAATTACACCATTCAACAGTGACAGAGCGAGCTCACTTCTAGGTCGCATTTCAGCCCTGAGCTCATTGAAGATAAAGGTAAAGAAGAACAGAGGAGAAGACAGCAAGCCACCGTGTTTGAAATGAGATCCACCTCTTCACATTATAGCTTATGGATGCTATGGAGACTCAAAGTTAGACAGACAAATAAAGGCACAAATATGTCAGCTGGCAGAGAAAGCTGACCAAATTTTCAATGACAGTTTCATAAAATGCACAATTTATTTGCTATAGAATCACAGTTCACCTTTAATTGTGTGCAAAACTCTTTTATATGTAATATCGATGAAATTCAACATTCATAATATTGCCAGAATCCTTTATCTAGTGCATATCACATCAAAATGAATATTGTCTTCTGTATAACTTAAAATTGAACCAATTCTCACTATGCACGCTAATGGAAATAATCAAAATTTGACTCCAACTTTCACAGAAGCATAATATCTCATAACTTACTTTTGTATTTCTTAATGAACAAGGCATTGGCTTCCTTATGTCATTCTATGGCCCAGCATTTCATCTTACATTTATAGCTATCAAGTAAAATGACTTAGTAATTAAGCCTAGGCAGGTAGTTCTAAGTAGCCTGAGTATGACTTACAGTCTATGCCCTTCGAAAGAGATGTTTTCAAAGAAGCAACTAGTATTGTGTTGCTGAGCTAGGCAAGATAGATGAGCAAAGTAAAAAATACCACAAGCATATTTTTCCTACAGAAATATCATCTCACTGGCATTTGAACTTAATTAATCTTCTCAAATATTCTACGTTGTCTCAAGTTCCTTTGATATTTCAATAAGTCTTTCTTTTATCTTTGTTCTTCCAGCATATGCATCCTTGTGGTTCTGCTGGATTGTAGTTTGTTATGAGGATATAAGAGCTGAGACAAGAGGTGAGGAGAGGAGAAGAGAGGGAGGGAGGGGAGGGGAGAGGAGTGGAGAGGAAAGGAGAGGAAGAAGAGACAGGAGAAAGGACAGGAAAGGAAGAAGAGAGTAGGAGAGATGAAGAGAGGGGAGGGAGGACATGGTGGGGAGGGGAGGGGAGGAGAGGAGAGGACAGGAGAGGAGAGGAGAGAGACAGGGAGGAGATAGACAGAGAGGACAGGAGGTGAGAAGAAATACATTTTTTTTTACATTTGAGACCTGTTTAGAGAAAATTATCCAGACATCAAAATATGTGAAAAATAGGGATATACCTTGTTCGTGCTCTCCCCTGGCATTTATTAAAAAGAAAAACAGAAAAAGAAAAAAAAAGAAAAGAAAATAGTTTTCTGATATGGTAACATAAATATTTGCATGTAAAGACCCATGAGGATTGTCTAGTCATGGAGACAGATAAATTTTTATGGACATTGTTTTTTGTCTTTCTCAAGAAAATTCAGTTCAGGGTCAGGGTGAACTGGGACCATTTGCCGCTCTCCACTGAGTAAGAGACAGCGAGTACATAGGGGCCACACCCTCAAGTTAATACATTCTCCACTCTATGTTCTTACAGGTATGTCAGCCTTTCTGGAGAGACATTATCGCCCTGTAAGATGGAGAATTTCCTCATTTGTTTGCAAAGAGCAGCTGAATGGAGGTGATGCTTAGAAAAGTATGAGTCAAGAGGAGCCTTACAGTTGGACCTTGGGGAAAAACAATTCAGATGAACTTTGCAAGGACAGACTCCACCCCTTCTGAGTGATAGGAAATGTTCGGAAGAAAAATGAACATGGTCCACAAGCTGAGGGAGGTGTCAGGCTGAGGCTGACGAAGTCTTTGTCTTGGCACAACTTTGTAATCACTATGAAGTTTCTTTAACTCCTTGAAGGTGTCAGAGGCAAATTTAGCTTGATCCCAATATGACATTGTTGCTTTTCAAGAATAAAAATGTATCCTTATAAAGCCTGATTACCATATTCAGCATAGCTCCCAGAGAAAGAGAGCAGATGGGTATTCGATTATTCATGTCCCCCTTTTTGCTACGAAATATTTCAATAGAAAAAGATGTTTAACTCTGATAGGAAAATGAATGTGACTTGGGGGATTCTGAATTATTCGTTGTTTGTTAGTACCTTTTATTTGTTTTCAGTATAATAGTGACAGCAAACCCTGAACCTTCCCTAACATGTTTTCGCTTTGAGAGCAGCATCCAGGTTTGTACTGATCCAGTGGCCCCTCTTGACCTAATTTGTTTTGTGCCACGAGATTCTATTAAAAGAAACTAAATCAGTGCATTAGATTTATTCACCTTAAATAATTTAAGCTAATTGAAAAAGAACCAAGTGAAAACTAAAACACTTTCTTAGGCATTCAACGTCTGCATGTCAAGTAGTGATTTAAACAAGCAGCTAATCACGGCAGCTTTGCGAGAACAGGAGCACGATAGGTGCATATTCTTCTGTCTCTGAGCTGGGACACAGGGAAACAGTGGATCTGACTCATAATGACGCACATCTCTTCCATGGTACATTGACGTTTCATGAAAATGTTTCCACTGATGTACATTTGATATTTTTCTCATTTTTCCACAAAACTACTTTCAAACAAATACATTTTAAAGCATAAACGCCTACTAACATTTCATTTCTGATCACCCTTTCACAGTTATGGTATCTTAGACTTGCAGTGTGACTTGGAGGAAAGACTGACATAGCATTTTTAGTCAAGGAAAGGCTACTATTATGTCATAATTTAAGAAAACGGAGTCCTATGATCTTGCTCAAAAAAAGACTCTGCTTACCATTATTACATTTTATTCATGTTCCCAACTTAAAACACTTAAACATACTTTTAACTTAGCCTTGTTAACAGGTCCACAAAACGCTATTACCCATCTCCAGTCTTCTTCTCATCTTGATATGCCTCTTTGGCAAATTGGTTATCTCATTTTTTCCCTCATGAATATAGTTAATGCGACCATTCAGTTAGTTCTTTGTACTGTCTGAATTATAGAGCCCTATCATATGTACAACTGTCCTGTAAGAGGTTCAAAACATTTATCTGCAGTATTTTACCAGAGATCATTCTGACAAAAAAATTTTTTTTTAAAAAAATCAAATATAACTTTATCAAATCAAACCTTTTCTGAAATATCGCTGAGGTACCTTGTGATAAAGACAACACACTTAAGTGGACTTCCTCTTCTTTAAACAGCATTCATCTTTTCAAACGCTATAGCTGCTCAGTCCACACGGAGTCTCCTGAATTATTCATTTCATGTGCAACCTCGGCTAGACCATAAATTGTTACTTTATCTAATCAAAGGAGACTTAACTCTACAGAAGGTCAAAGGTTTAATTTTCTGAAGTATTATCTTACGCTATGAGTTTAACCGAAAAATAGAAGAAGAAAAACAGCCAAGAAACTGGTAGTAAATGAGCCTTTATGGCCTCAGGCATTGGCCTAGTTAATAAACTTTCATTGAAGGTTTCTTTCAACTGTTACGGACAATGAGAGGGGAAAAATATCTTAAATTACAGCCATGTGTGACTTTTAAAGCAGTCATTCTTTTTTATCTCAACCTCTTTAGCTCAGGAAAAAAAAGAGAGAGACAAAGAGAGATTGTCCTCAGTCTCTTAACCAAAAATGTATGTTTCTAAACAGATGAAAAGGACAGATAAACTTTTCAAGAAGCAGAGGTCAGCTTTGAACAATGTAAAAAAAAACATTCTTTAGGTGTTGAATCTTAGAGAACGATCTCTCAAACTCAGTGGTAAACTACAAAAAGAACCACAAAGACGTGAGCCCCACCCCATGACCCCCACTCTTAGAGTCTCTTGCATGATAATACATAAAGCCTCATGTTTCCGTCACCGTACAAGGCCCATGTCAGCATTAGTATTAATTAAAGGCATGAAATTATCGCATTATCTACGTATCTCCTAAACTCCTCAAGTGCGAAAAAAAAAATCTCTCTTCAGTAACAGTCAAAAGCACAAGTAGCAAATGTTTAATTTGAACAATAGTCAATTAAAATTTGTAGGAGAAATAACTGCATCTGGCTAGCTTACACTTTTCCAGGAATGAACTCTCCATGCTTCTCATTTTACCGTTTGCTGGAGGAAGCAATAAGTCAACCGCTCGTGAACAACTGTAGATGTTCTCCTATTTTTTTTTCCAGAGACACTGTGTGATGATCAAAGTTGCTCACTACCTCAAAGACATCTTGGTCTACACATCCGTACCTTAAAGAAGAGAGATTCCTACATCACTTGGCTGTGCTCAAAGGTAGAAACAGTGGTCTCCTGTTACTTCTAGCCTATTGTGGGATACAAAGCTAAGGGAGACTTAAAGAAGCATACCTGACCAGGTTTTATTTCTCAACCAAAGTATTCTCACCAGGGAATGTTTCCTTCCTTCCCTAGCAGCTTTCTACAGAACAGGCTCTCACTTCATGCCATGCAGAGGTCTCCAGGTCCAAACTTTGGTCACCTATGGATCAGTTCAGCATGGCAGCTTATTCGAGCCGCACCGGGATGAAGGCACGACCTCTAAGAGCGACTTCCCTCCGTGCTGAGAAGCAATGAGTCTTACGCTGGTGAAGAGACAGGCACAAGTTCCTATCATGACTTCTTCTGCTTACGGAGAACTGCAGGACAGCTCCAGAAAAGGGGAAGCCTTCTGAGTTTTAAGACAATCGGACATTGATCAGAGGGTGAAGAGTGAACTGTGCACAAAAGGAGAACCCCCAACTTCCATTTCTGGTTACAGTGTAATCTGGGAATGAGAATGTGAAGAAAACCAAGACAATTGCTTTGAGAATCAATGAGTAGCTTTCCCAATGGCGCAGAAATCCATACCACCCAATTTTAGTGTTAGAGAAAGATGCATGGACTGGCCGCATGAAATCCTCTTTCATCTTTTGGCCCACTTTTTCTTCTGCCTAACTTGGACACAGGTACGTGATCAGCGAGTGCGATGCGGATAAAAGGAAAAAGTATGAAAAAGCATCGGCTACTTCCTGGAATGGAGCCGCAACGCCTCAAATTATACATGGATTTGTAGCTAGAAGATTTTTTTAAAAGCAAGGGCAGTCATGCTTTAAAATTCGAGTTGTATTCTCATTTATGGTTTTCTTTTAAAGAAAATGGCCAAGGTACATTAGAAAATGACCCAGAGGTCAGAGAAGCCGGGGAGAGAAACAAACCCAGGTATCTCAAGTTTAATTCTTTCTTCCATTAATCAAAGTTTTATGGGTTTGGGAAAGTTGTGCTACAGAGCACAGGGAGGATACGAAACAAGCCAGATCAAGGGAATTCAAAGGATTTATTAAACGTGCAGACAGTAACTCAGACTGGTGTTTTAGCTAGATTGACTCAATTAATTAATTGTGCATTGTGAAACTCTAAAATGCTTGAGGAACGTGCTCGAGCCTGCAATGAAGCAATGTAGTGCAATACTTAGGATCTTTCAACCACCGGGCGTTTTTGTTGGTGGCTTTTTTTCCCTTCAACCTAATCCACAGTCTGACACAGAACCTAGGGTAATGGAATACAGTCTTTGATTGAAGTAATATCTAAACATCACCACACTAGCCTGGTGGCCTAATAGAATAATGTGTTTCTGAAACTCAAGCCACTCAGGTTGGAAAACAAACTCATCCTCTCAGCTTTGGCTGGGAAGGCCTTCGAGTAAATTCTTTTTGCCCGAATAAACTTTTCCCTGTCTCACAGAAGCAAATATATATTACTTCAGCCATAGCATAATTTTTCTTCAGGCTGTGACTCAGTCAAAAGAAACGATTGTCTTTGGCCACAAACATCGTGAGCACGTCAGCACAGCACAGATAAACATGGAAGCCAGCTTGGCGTCCAACTGAAGAGACTTCTGAAGTCGTATCATTTTATCTAGTGTGCCTCAATTTTCAGTGATAAAAATGTCACACTGGAATGTTTCTGTAAGTGGAAAATAAGGGCGGGAGTGATGACTCACAAGTGAAGAGCATGGGTTACTCTTTCAGAGGACTTGCATTGGATTCTCAGAAACCACATCAGGCAGGTCCCCACCACCTGTAACTCTATCTCGCTCCAGGGGTACTGGGAACCTCTGGCCTCTGCTCAACAAATGCTCTTGCGCTCTTACCCATGTATAAACACAAATAGAATGATTTTTGAAAAGATTTTCAGGAACAGGAGAATGTCAACCAAGCAAGCACTTAGAGTAATAAACACACTCATTAAATGTAAAGGCCATTGAAGTAAAGAACTACTCATAGTCTATTTTCATGAGGCCCACAAGACAGAGAAACTGAATCGATACTGAACATCCCTGTTCAGGCCCAGAGAAAAATGGCTAAAAGTGTAAATACTGAAGGGTGGGGTGGCATAGGCTTGAAGTTAGAAAGAATCTACAAGTTCATGCTTGGATCTCTTGCTTAAAATATTTAGAGAAAAAAAGTACAAAGGGTCTTGGTGACTCATATGACTTGATAAATTTATAAGAATGATGATAAACATTAATAAAACCCTAACTATTATGAACAACATCACAAATTTAAAACCTTGGTAATTTTTATTTTTATATTACAAAGAATAAACAAAGATGCTTGAGAGAGCAGGAGGTGAGAATAAATAAGAAAACGTCTCAAAGTAAATAGTATCATTCTGGTGAGACAAGAAGAATACTCTCAGCATCAGAAGGTCTGAAAAGCACAGTTCAGGCTTGGAAATCATTGCACTAAATGTCTGGAATCCAAACCTAGGACATGTCTTTCTAGTGCATCACCACATTACCAAGTTGGGTGCAAGATTCAGCTGATAAAATTTAAAGATGGGAACATTTCTCCTTTAAAGAAGTTTTTATCAGGTGAAATCCAAAGGATCCTCTCTTGAGAATTCCTGAGCCTTTAATCATGCGATCTGATATGCATAACCAATCAGATACAAAGAATAACCAGAGTTGGATTCGAATATGGCTCTGCTGTCCCTGGTAAAAGGATAATCATGACACCTTAATAAAATTATATTATAAATGTATAGGCCATTGAACTACTCATAGTCATATTCTATTCCATCAGAAAAGAAGAGATGAGAGGTAAGAGACAACAAAAATTATCAAGGTTTAGTGATAAAAAGAAAAGAACTCTATTGTAGAACAAAAAAAAATATAGAAGTAGCTATTAGCCTTAATAATAACTAAAAGTCCTCTGACATTTTAAATAATTCAATATTTAAATGCTTATCAATGTTATAAGATGGGCAATCTTTTTTTCTTTTATCTAAGAAGGTATTTTTTCCTCCAAATGTATTTTGCCTTTCAGAATAAAAAAAAATTGCTGTATTTTTTCAAGTAAAGGCTTCATAAAGATCTATGGTGACCTTGGTTTTTGACTTTTAGATTCACCAGAACACAAACATAAAAGAACACTACATGCTTTCTCTTTTTTGCCACATTGAACTGGAGAATTCTATAGATAAAGAAATGTGATCCTATACCTTTAAAAGACATAATAAGATAATGTACCAAGACTTTACATTTTTGATATTGTTCATAGTATTTCAGTAATTATCCAATTATCATTTGGTTATGAGATAATTAAATACGCACAAGACAAGGAAATTTGAACACCGAGGTCACTTTTGAACTCCAGCAACATCTAAACATGTACACGTGTTTACTGTCACAACAGTGCTGCTTGATCTCTTCATTTGTACTGTTCATAAAACAAATGCAAATTGCTTTTAAGAGTTTAAGTATTAAAAACTGTTGGAGAAAAGTCATGAAGTTATGTGGGTTCTGGTCATAGTCCTCGTGAGCGAAACTCCTGAGTGCAGTGGACAGAGGTTAATGCACTTTAACCTAACTGGTTAAAGCCCCCAAGAATAAATGACTGTGGAGAGCAAAGTCATAGCGGAACATCAGTATCAACGATTCCAAGACTCAGAGAGAAGTGCAGAAGGGACAGAAAGAGGGTAACAAGCTGGAGGCTGAAAAAGAGCACGGTGAAGCACTATTTTTTGGATATGATGTGACCATTGCACACTGTTGTCTCTGCATCTATAGATACAAGACTAGGTTAACCATCATTTTATCATGGATCAAGGGCATGCTAAAGAGGCTTCACTCTTTCCTAAAATACTATTGGCAGTTAATTATTTCTAGGAGGGAGGTTCACTGTCTTTAATGGTTTATGTTCTGATTGATTGGGTAGACTCCAGATCACTCCACCCATGTTCACTAAAGCAACTCAAATTAATCTCAATAGGTCACGTATAGAGAAAAATTATAAAAAGAAAAAAAGATTGAATTGAATAGAGAAGGGGGTTAAGAGAGTAATGGGAGGGAAATGGCTGAAAATGCATTTGAAAAAAATCACTAAAACTCATAATATATGACTTTAAATTCATGTATAAAATTGTCAAAGAAAAAATAAATTTCATGAAGTAACAGGAAAAAGACCAAGTAATATATGCAAAGTCTATAATCGTAGTCCCAAACTTTCTCTATTATGGGAAAACAACTTCTGTAAGATCTACTTACTATGGCTAACTTTCTTACAACTGTGAAAATATGGATCACATTGCCTAGTCCTTGCAGAATAGATGAGAACATTAAATAACATGCTACATGTAAGTGCTCAGTGACACAGGTGTTTTGGGACAGTACCAAACTTCTGTTTTCCATCATCGCAGCATAGAAATCCTTTCTTTACCATTTTGCATCAGGTTCCCCACTGTTGATAAAGCCATCCCGACATGCTCAGAGAAAAGTGCAAGGCCAGATCGATATACTGACTCCTTCCATTGTATTCTAGAACCATGCGGACTAGTAGGATCAAACGTTTCACAAGAAATCTTGTTCTAAGTACTTAAATGAAGGGACACCGGATCAATTACAAAATTAGTTAAAATCTGGACCTACAATTTTCTAAGAGTGCCTAAACAAATCATTAACTTCTTTGAAGAATGACACTGAGAATATTCCCATACGTTTTGTCGGATGGGAAATGTAAATGAAGATCTATATGTATATGTATATGTACATATGTAGGACCCTCAGTCATGCTTAGAACACTGAGCACTCCATAGAGGTAGGGGGTTCTTACTACTGTTATCACTGGAAGATACTAATATGAATAATTCAACACCGTAAACTAATATATAAATGATGAAAATGGAATTACAATTTATGTTTATAATGGTTAATAACTATTGCCAATCTGACTGAATTGAGAGATGTTGAACAAATTGGTTAGGACAGGAACCCTCTGGTGTGTATGTGACATGATGGCATTTCCTTAGCCAATTAGATAATAAGAGCTCTCACATAATGAGTACATTATGCCTGTTACATTGCACTCATAATCCTAGAATATCATTGGGAAGTGATGAAATGATAGGATTTGGGGGCTGACTGGAGAAAGCAAATCATTACAGTAGTGTTCTCACGAGTTCAGTGTGCCCTGCTGTCTTCCAGAATACTGTGGTGTCAGAGCTGAGATGAAGAATTACCTTCACCATGCACAGTCACTGCAACAGTGTCCCTCCTAAGTACGTGCTATCCAGGAACTCTGTACTTGGCTGAAAGTCAAGATACATACTCTATCCCTCCAGTTGCCCTATCAAAACTTTGTAACTGTGGTAAGAAACTAGCACAACACTAGAGAAAAATTAAAAATAAATAATAGAACAACACAAATGAAACCATATTGAGTTTGAATTATCCATCTCATTATATGAGAGATGATTATAATATGATTAAATATGACAAACTTAAACTGAAAACAAAATGCAGTCTTGTATAAGAATGAAATTTTAATTTGAAATGCATATTTATTATATACTACAGATATTAATCTTTAGTTACATAAATAAGTGGGAGAGATTTCTACCATTACATAGGTTCTCATTTCACTCTGTTAAAGCCCCCTTTTTGAGCCAAAATTTGCTAGTTGTAGATAACTGTTTGCCTAATTTAATTTTTTATTTTTAATTGTATCAGTATTTGTAATCAATGTACATAAATGAAAGAAAATTATTATGAGGAAATAACTTGGAAGAATTAAGCAAACCTATGTCTCTTAGATATTTCTGTGATCACTTGATTATTAGTGTGTGTGTGTGTGTGTGTGTGTGTGTGTGTGTGTGTGTGTGTTAGTACTTGTTGAAGCCCATCTTCCTTCTCTGATCTCGGAATTGTATTTGACTTAACATGGTAGCCCATTTATCTACTGATTTGTTTCTCATTATGTATGCTCAGATTCTAAAGATATACTTGTTTGTCCTAAGTAATTTTTCTCTTCTTTTCATGAATGTATACAATTCACTTTGAAACAGGAATTATGTAGAATAAATAAAAGAAGACAAAGTCTGATGAAGACATAAAAATCCTCAATGTTCTATAATAACAAAGTAATACTTAGCAAGGTCATAGCACCAATGCTTTGCCCATGTTACGTTTGTTTATTGGGCACTGACTAGTTTTGTTGTACAGTCACTAGATTGTATCACTACTGTGCATACAATAGCAACAATTCAATCTGTCTAATAAGAATAAAGAGAAATATTCCCAGAAACGTGTCTTTCCCATTGTTTTACAGTTCTAAACATCACATTTCAATCATGTATCTGAATGGCTCGTGTTAGATAATATATATATTAGAATAATAGACAGCATTACTTAGGTTTTCAGAACACAAGATAAATTAACCCATTCAAATGTATTTTTATGGAAGACTGTTCCTACCTTTCATGATTTTGATAATGGGAGACTAAAATTACTTTTAATAGAGGATAGCACAGACGGGTGAAAACCTAGATGTTAAATTCTGCTATATTCATTTCCAATCACTATAAAGACATTCTGTTTAATGATGACAATATTTGTTATTATTAACAACATTAATTCATGAGATATTTATCAGTTGACTGTCATCATAAAATGTATATGAATTATTTTATGATAATTAACATTTCAAATGTTAATTTCAGCCACATCTTAACGGTTTGTAGGATGTTGACAAACAGAACAGACACTGTCATTCACATATGAATAGGTAACCATTATAAGTGAGGGAACAATCCAATGAAGATAACTTACAATTTTATTTTATTTTTGGTAGTGAATTTTGTAGCAGTTATTTCAAATTAGTTAGAGAATTTAATTAATATTTATTCCCAAGAGAAAATACTTACTTTGGAATATTTAGTAAAACATTTATTTTCTAGGAAACAAAGGGGGAAAGTAGAATAAAAGTATTTAAACATATTTCAACTGATGTTTTCCCTAGAACTAGTTTTAATTTTGAACTAATAAGCCAACTTGTGGTCTCAAATAGCTATTGTCTCAGTCTAAAATATAATTTTCAAACCACACTAAGAAACACAAAATTGCAAGATATTTTACACATTGTTACATCTGAGGTGAGGTAATGTTGATAAAGGTAGATGTTAGTCATGTATAATTATGAAGAATATTTACATAGCTGTTGCATTATTTGCTTTGTTTTTGATCATGTTAAATTATCTCTTATTTTAATTCTTTACCCTGAAACACTAGCTCCAAACTCATTATATAACATAGCTAGACCCAAATTGGTAGCAATCTTCCTGCCTGCCTATCGCATGTTAGATTCCACATATGCCACTATTTCTATTTGGTTTTGTAATCTGTTCTTTCTGTATTATTAAATTTCTCAAAGGACAAAAATCAGATATGATAAGAAGGGCTCAGAAAGAAAACAAGATAAAGGTAAAGTATACAGAATCCTCACCTCTCTCTCTCTCTCTCTCTCTCTCTCTCTCTCTCTCTCTCTCTCTCTCTCTTGCACACACACACACACACACACACACACACACACACACACGTTGCTCAGCTTGAGAAAGACACACCCAGACTCAGGAATAAGAACGTGAGCTCAGAAAAAGGCTTTCACAAAGTGACACAGGAAGACTCCCCCCATAACTGAATATCTCAGATGCTGAGACAAATCAAGAAGGGATAAGGACAAACAGTAAAAGAAGCGGTGCATCTTCACTTCATTTTTGGAAAGGATCAGAGAGCTTTGCTGAAGTAAACATTGTCTGAGTTGCTGAAGATTTGAATAAACTGGCTAGAAGAAAGGAGATATTACTTGAGGATGGAGATTAAAGCTGCCAAAAAGAAAAGAATAATTAGTTCAGGAAAGAAGAGAAAGCATCAAAAGAGAGATGAAAGGGGAAGCCTCTTCAACAAAAGTATTCTCCACAAGCAATGTTGGCATCATTTGAAATCATTCACTCTGAACCAAGGCGGAAGTGAATAAGCTAATTCAATTCAAATTACTTAATTCATTTTAAAGTATTGAATTGATGAAGAATTGAGAGTGATTCAATTAAGATTCAATTTCATTAATAATTCTTTAAGAATGCAAATAAAGCAAGAATTATCCAAGACTGCATTTTCTTATATTTGAGATGTGTGCATCCCAAGGTTTGGAAAATACAGTGCAAATATTTGAAATGTCATGTAGCCAAAAAGCAGCTGTATTTGTAATAGGATTGCTCAAGACATAAACACAGACATTTAAGTGTCCAGGAGTCATAGTACATGTATCATGTCTTATTCAAAGTAACTTTCTAGAGCTATTCTTGAAATGCACTACTCAGCCTGAAAATAAATGACACTTGGTAAGTTTTCCCATGAAGTTCTGACAAGTGTTTAATTAGCATATGTCATGCTAGGTCCTATCACTATGTTTGACATGACATAGGCATCTAATTCTTGCATGAATTTCAAAAATTGCATAAAAGATCATTGATTGGCCCCCAGAGAAAGAGTTAGCTAGACAAACCAAGAGAAAACTCAATCTGGATAAACAAAAGTGAAGCTAGGACAGATCTTAACTATTCCAACACTCTGCAAAGAAATTTGCGATGATGTGTCCCTTCTCTCCTCCTCACTTTAGGCTTTCCTTTTTAACTGTACTACAGAAAAAAATCATTCAATGTTCTTTTTAAGATTTCTTACTTTGCTCATAGCCTAATATACATTTTAATCTTTATGATAATGCTAAGATATTTTTAATTTCTTCTACATTTACCTGTCTATATGCATCACTGAACTGTCTGTATTTTCTCCATGTTTTATTATAAACATACAAATGAATTTTTGTGTCAGACCCTTTTCTCACAGTTCTCTTTGCCCTTTCTCCAAAGCTCAAAGAAACACCAAAAATACCTTAACCCCATTTCAACATCTTACACCTTCTTGTCCTCACTCTATACCCTTCAAAGACATCAGTTACAGCTATTACTAAAATATATAGTTAGTATTTATTTCTTATTTATTTAGCAGGTTTTTTTAATTTACTAAGAACTGTTGAGGCTAGAAGCTTTGATTATTTTAGTAGTCGATATTTCATCCTTTTGTTCTTCTGTGTTCTGTATAGACCAATCATTCCAACTTCAAAGGAATGAGCAAATGAAATACTACAAAAATTTAGAATTTGTAAAATAAAAGAACGATATTTTAAATAAAATTAACAATCATAAGTGATTACTTAAAGAACCAAAGCTTCTCACAAATGCACTACTAAATCTAAATAAATGAGACTCCATCTTTCTAAATAGCACAAATCCATATTCAGAAACTAAATAAAATTGTGGTTTTATTTGAACTCTGTGCAATCACTGTTATTTGATCAATTTTCTTCAGTAACTTAACAAACTCATTCAAAATAACACTTTATATCTAGTGACACAATGAACCTACATTATCCATATCTTATGAAGAACTCAGTACGGTAAGAATGGTCTTCCAAACAACAATATCAACTTATCAGACCCACCAGAATTCCCTGGGACTAAACCACCAACCAAAGAGTACATATGGAATGACCCATGGCTCCAGCTGCATGTGTGGCAGCAGATGGCCTTTGTTGGGCATCAATGGGAGAAGAAGCCCTTGGTCCTGTGAGGGCTTGATACACAGTGTAAGGGAATGTGAGGACAAGGAGGCAAGAAGGAGTGGGTGTGTGGATGGGGAAGCACCTTCATAGAAGCAGGAATATTGGGTGTGAGATAGGGGGTTTCTAGAGGAGAAACTGGAAAAGGGAAGAACATTTGAAGTGTAAATAAATAAAATACCCAATTTAAACACACACACACACACACACACACACACACACACACACAGAATGGTCTTCCAAAGATATACAATTCTCTGTATTTATTAACAAGGAAAACTAGATACTTGATGGGGTCAGAGTGTACAATAGAGAGAAATAGCCATGTACAAGTGATATGCAAGAGACACCAGGATAAAGAAGGACTATAATTAGGAATGGGAATGGAGGTAAAAGGGGGGGGGCATCAAATAGCAGTGAGAATGTTTGAAAAATGTCCTAAGGAATCATAATATTAAACATCTACCTAAAAGTTGATATTATATATGTGTCAGTATATACGTGTATAGCCTAAATAATTTTTCTACTTTGGACTGATATTTCTCCAACGAGCCAAAACCTCAACACCAGGCATTAAGAAACCCCACTAGATTTAGAAGGTAAGTAAGTCTTGATTACTTGAAATATCAGTATCATGTCACTCAGACTGAGGGTCCAGAAGCCACAGAAATAGATCTGATCTGAAATCTTCACCCATCAGGACTAGCATTCATGCAGCCAGAAGATGCCATTCCAATTTCCAAATGATAGAACAGCATGGCACAAAAACCTGAAATACACAGTAATGACTTGTGTACCAAGAACTCTCTATTTGGATTTAAAACTTGTGGAACAAGAGGAAAATCATACCCAGCACTGTAAACCTAACCAAGGACAGGACTAGTGAACTCACAGGTTTCAGAGAAGAACCTACAACCCCCACTTTATTAGACCAACTTAATTGCTAAGTACATTCCAAACATTTGTTCTCGAACCTACAGGTAAGCGTAGTGCTCATATCTCATGAAGAAAACCTCTGTTTGTGAGAGATAGATGCCACTACAGAGAATAACAACCAATCAAAATCCACAGTTGTAGTGCCTAGTCCCAGTGGACACATCCATTGCACAACCCTTGAAGTCATGACTCAGGCATCATTGCTAAAGAAAAAAGATAGAAGACTACAAAAGCCAGAGAATGGGGTATGTGAGTTTTCCCTCGAGATGTCAAGAGGTACAACAATAATGTCTCACCAACATGGCTACTTAAACATGACAGGAACAAGGACTATACAAATAGGCATGTTCATGTGGAGCCCAGAAGGCTGGAGACACACATGGAACTACAAGAAACTAAGGGATGTTGAGAACAGGAGAAATTATCTTTCCAGGGAAGAGAACACCAACTGACTGACTGACTGTCAATACCAATGCCCATCCGTGAAAACACATACATACTAAGAACATCATACAGACTGGGCACACTTTATTTATATCTCTAGAAATGCTTATGTATGCATATGTGCATGTGTGCCTCTGTGTGCGTGTGTGTGTGCACGCGTGTGTGCATGTGCGTGCAATGAATATTTAAATAAAATGGGGCTATGAATTTGAGAGTGTAAAGGAACACTCACTCGATCTTGTACCCATCTGTGTCTGCCAACTCTAAAATGAACGCACAGTGCTTATGAAGGACCCAAAGCAAACTGACAGAAGGTAAGAATAAGAGCCCCAGCCTGAGTAGAGTATAGCTGCTGGGGCTCCATACAGGACTCTTCTCAGCTGTCACCTTCCTTCCTCTCAGAGAGCTTTTGCACATTGCATACACAGAGAGTCAGCACCTATGCTAATGACAGCATCCCATACCTACTGATGTTATACCAGGAAGACTGTCGTAGTTGGTCCTCACAGTACGCCTGTGTCCTCAAAATACAAGAACATTAATGTTGTATTAACAAAACCTCTGTTTGAATGTCCCTATACACACACTTCCTATTTATCAGCCTATACGTATCAAATGTTTACTCTTAAAGTAAACATTCCTGAAATATTTACTACAAATGTTATTCTGTTAGCGTTATTTAAAAGTCTCTTAACAAACAGATTACTTGAAGAATAGGGGAAACACGTAGAAAGTCACTGGAGTCAACCTTACAGGTCTGTCATGAATACTGAAAAGTTGCCGAGAGTACATCTTTCATGGTCCCACTATATACAAAAGAGGTCAAAGGACGGACGCACAGTATGAATGTGTGCTCCCCACTGGAAGTGTAGAAAGTTGCGTGTTAGCAATTACACTACTTCCGCAGTGCTCTGATTGGGTCTGTGACTGGGCACGTACATAGCTCTAGAAGAAAATGTTGTATACAAACGTAACTAACAATCTAAAACTGTGTAACTAATAAAAGAAGGATCAGAATTCAAATGAGACAAGTTTATTCTCAAAGTTTACACAAGTCTCAGCGAACTAAAACACTGAATCCACAGTGTAATCCTCATACGCCACTGCTTAAAATGTGTTGAGAGTTCCGAAATTTTGAAACAATTACAATTTAAAAATGTGTGTGTGCCACAACTTTTAAGTCTGGTATGATAATATTCTATTACAAAAATGACTGCTAATATATAATATATATATTATAGATATATAGATATATAGATATAGATATAAATGGAGAGAGAGTTCACTGATTTAGATAAACAACCATCATTCTAACAAGATATGAAATTATAAAATATTTATTTGGACAGCAAGCTAAGTGAAGAATGATGGACAACAAGCCGAGAGGAAATGGAGGCTTCTCTCCTAAAAAAGAACAGCTCTTACTTTGCCATTGTGTACAGACATCTGATTCTTCCTGGATCCATATGTCAGCATCGATTTCGTGTGTGTGGAATGTGACCTCTACCATAGCTTACACGACGTAAAAGAAATGTTAAAGACACAACCGTTACAATTCTCTAGATTGCTCACTTGAAACCGTGCAAAGCAAATGACTGCACTCTGAGAGAAGCCTTCCTTGGTGACTTCCAGGTGCTCGTGAAAGGCTCTGAAAGTCCCTAAACACTGATATGCACATTGTGTCATGACATTGTGTCATTTTGCATGTCCTTTTTTTAGTCGTTCCACAAAGGAGATTTGTAATCGTTTAAGATCCTGATTCCGTGTAAAGTCAAGTAACCAGCTCATAAGCACCTCAGTAAGGCCAAGCATGTTGATGCCCTTCCTTAGTCTAAAGGGCACTCAGAAAAGCAATGTGAGCTTAAAATTGGCTTTCAAGTTTCTTTGTGTTCTGAAGAACAACTATTTGAATAAGAAGACTGCTAATTTCTTCCCTTTCTTTCATTTGCCTTAAATTGTTGGCTTCTGAATTTCATTCACATTCTCAAGAAAATTCTGTTAATGGAAGGTCACCCTACACTAAGTGAATCCACCAGAAGAGACAAAGATTAAAAGGATAATTCTGGATGAGTCACAGTTTTTATGAACCATATAAAAAAAGAAAGCAAAAACATAAATTCTCACTGGTCAATACTGTAAAGACCTTGACCCTTTAGAGACATATTTCAAAGCTCTCCTGCTGCATTTTTTAGGGTTACACTATGCAGAATTCAGGGTGCTGTGCTTTGAAAGTCCACAAATACTACACTGCTCTCACACAGGCTGGCTCAATATCTTCTTATACTTGGCCACAATGGGACAGTAGATCAAGATAGGATGAGCTTGTCTTTGTTCATATCTTGTTTTTTTTTTTCTGTATTCATCCTAATGTAGAATATCAACTATTAGTGTTAGAGTGACTCTGACAGATTCATCTTCCCTAATTTGATAACCACTTTATAAATTTTCTTCAACTTAACAACCATGCATCTGGCCAACTCTTCTACTTGTGCATTGTAACCCCTCAAGCATAAGAAGTTATCTAATGGGAGGCAGTCTGGGGGACTGGGAGACTATGTCAGGGTAGCAAGGATTGAAGATATCAGACAAGCAGGACAGCTCTGTGGAATGATTCGGGGACTACCCGTCTCTGGTCAAGCGATCTTGGGAGTGCAGATATCTTCATGAGGTGCTAATTTCATTTCCTTTGGACATACTCCTAGAAACCCGGTGAGAGAGAGACCCAACCGCCTGGTCAGGTGGGCACTCCTGAGGCTGCAGAGCGGAAGAGACCACCAACACTGCTCACCCCTGCCCACATCCCTGGCCCAAGAGGAAACTGTATAAGGCCTCTGGGCTCCCGTGGGGGAGGGCCCAGGAGCGGCAGGACTTCTGCGCCTGAGACACCTCCGGAACCTGAAAGAAACAGACCGGATAAACAGTTCTCTGCACCCAAATCCCGTGGGAGGGAGAGCTAAACCTTCAGAGAGGCAGACAAGCCTGGGAAACCAGAAGAGACTGCTCCCTGCACACACATCTCGGACGCCAGAGGAAAAAGCCAAAGACCATCTGGAACCCTGGTGCACTGAAGCTCCCGGAAGGGGCGGCACAGGTCTTCCTGGTTGCTGCCGCTGCAGAGAGCCCGTGGGCAGCACCCCACGAGCGAACCTGAGCCTCGGGACCACAGGTAAGACCAAATTTTCTGCTGCAAGAAAGCTGCCTGGTGAACTCAAGACACAGGCCCACAGGAACAGCTGAAGACCTATAGAGAGGAAAAACTACACGCCCGAAAGCAGAACACACTGTCCCCATAACTGACTGAAAGAGAGGAAAACAGGTCTACAGCACTCCTGACACACAGGCTTATAGGTCAGTCTAGCCACTGTCAGAAATAGCAGAACAAAGTAACACTAGAGATAATCTGATGGCGAGAGGCAAGCGCAGGAACCCAAGCAACGGAAACCAAGACTGCATGCCATCCTCGGAGCCCAATTCTCCCACCAAAACAAACATGGAATATCCAAACACACCAGAAAAGCAAGATCTAGTTTCAAAATCATATTTGATCATGATGCTGGAGGACTTCAAGAAAGACATGAACACACTTAGGGAAACACAGGAAATCATTAATAAACAAGTAGAAGCCTACAGAGAGGAATGGCAAAAATCCCTGAAAGAATTCCAGGAAAACACAATCAAACAGATGAAGGAATTAAAAATGGAAATAGAAGCAATCAAGAAAGAACACATGGAAACAACCCTGGATATAGAAAACCAAAAGAAGAGACAAGGAGCTGTAGATACAAGCTTCACCAACAGAATACAAGAGATGGAAGAGAGAATCTCAGGAGCAGAAGATTCCATAGAAATCATTGACTCAACTGTCAAAGATAATGTAAAGCGGAAAAAGCTACTGGTCCAAAACATACAGGAAATCCAGGACTCAATGAGAAGATCAAACCTAAGGATAATAGGTATAGAAGAGAGTGAAGACTCCCAGCTCAAAGGACCAGTAAATATCTTCAACAAAATCATAGAAGAAAACTTCCCTAACCTAAAAAAAGAGATACCCATAGGCATACAAGAAGCCTACAGAACTCCAAATAGATTGGACCAGAAAAGAAACACCTCCCGTCACATAATTGTCAAAACACCAAACGCACAACATAAAGAAAGAATATTAAAAGCAGTAAGGGAAAAAGGTCAAGTAACATATAAAGGGAGACCTATCAGAATCACACCAGACTTCTCGCCAGAAACTATGAAGGCCAGAAGATCCTGGACTGATGTTATACAGACCCTAAGAGAACACAAATGCCAGCCCAGGTTACTGTATCCAGCAAAACTCTCAATTAACATTGATGGAGAAACCAAGATATTCCATGACAAAACCAAATTTACACAATATCTTTCTACAAATCCAGCACTACAAAGGATAATAAATGGTAAAGCCCAACATAAGGAGGCAAGCTATACCCTAGAAGAAGCAAGAAACTAATCGTCTTGGCAACAAAACAAAGAGAATGAAAGCACACAAACATAACCTCACATCCAAATATGAATATAAAGGGAAACAATAATCACTAATCCTTAATATCTCTCAATATCAATGGCCTCAACTCCCCAATAAAAAGACATAGATTAACAAACTGGATACGCAACGAGGACCCTGCATTCTGCTGCCTACAGGAAACACACCTCAGAGACAAAGACAGACACTACCTCAGAGTGAAAGGCTGGAAAACAACTTTCCAAGCAAATGGTCAGAAGAAGCAAGCTGGAGTAGCCATTCTAATATCAAATAAAATCAATTTCCAACTAAAAGTCATCAAAAAAGATAAGGAAGGACACTTCATATTCATCAAAGGAAAAATCCACCAAGATGAACTCTCAATCCTAAATATCTATGCCCCAAATACAAGGGCACCTACATACGTAAAAGAAACCTTACTAAAGCTCAAAACACACATTGCACCTCACACAATAATAGTGGGAGATTTCAACACCCCACTCTCATCAATGGACAGATCATGGAATCAGAAATTAAACAGTGATGTCGACAGACTAAGAGAAGTCATGAGCCAAATGGACTTAACGGATATTTATAGAACATTCTATCCTAAAGCAAAAGGATATACCTTCTTCTCAGCTCCTCATGGTACTTTCTCCAAAATTGACCATATAATCGGTCAAAAAACGGGCCTCAACAGGTACAGAAAGATAGAAATAATCCCATGCGTGCTATCGGACCACCACGGCCTAAAAATGGTCTTCAATAACAATAAGGGAAGAATGCCCACATATACGTGGAAATTGAACAATGCTCTACTCAATGATAACCTCGTCAAGGAAGAAATAAAGAAAGAAATTAAAAACTTTTTAGAATTTAATGAAAATGAAGATACAACATACTCAAACTTATGGGACACAATGAAAGCTGTGCTAAGAGGAAAACTCATAGCGCTGAGTGCCTGCAGAAAGAAACAGGAAAGAGCATATGTCAGCAGCTTGACAGCACACCTAAAAGCTCTAGAACAAAAAGAAGCAAATACACCCAGGAGGAGTAGAAGGCAGGAAATAATCAAACTCAGAGCTGAAATCAACCAAGTAGAAACAAAAAGGACCATAGAAAGAATCAACAGGACCAAAAGTTGGTTCTTTGAGAAAATCAACAAGATAGATAAACCCTTAGCCAGACTAACGAGAGGACACAGAGAGTGCGTCCAAATTAACAAAATCAGAAATGAAAAGGGAGACATAACTACAGATTCAGAGGAAATTCAAAAAATCATCAGATCTTACTATAAAAACCTATATTCAACAAAATTTGAAAATCTCCAGGAAATGGACAATTTCCTAGACAGATACCAGGTATCAAAGTTAAATCAAGAACAGATAAACCAGTTAAACAACCCCATAACTCCTAAGGAAATAGAAGCAGTCATTAAAGGTCTCCCAACCAAAAAGAGCCCAGGTCCAGATGGGTTTAGTGCAGAATTCTATCAAACCTTCATAGAAGACCTCATACCAATATTATCCAAACTATTCCACAAAATTGAAACAGATGGAGCCCTACCGAATTCCTTCTACGAATCTACAATTACTCTTATACCTAAACCACACAAAGACACAACAAAGAAAGAGAACTTCAGACCAATTTCCCTTATGAATATCGACGCAAAAATACTCAATAAAATTCTGGCAAACCGAATTCAAGAGCACATCAAAACAATCATCCACCATGATCAAGTAGGCTTCATCCCAGGCATGCAGGGATGGTTTAATATACGGAAAACCATCAACGTGATCCATTATATAAACAAACTGAAAGAACAGAACCACATGATCATTTCATTAGATGCTGAGAAAGCATTTGACAAAATTCAACACCCCTTCATGATAAAAGTCCTGGAAAGAATAGGAATTCAAGGCCCATACCTAAACATAGTAAAAGCCATATACAGCAAACCAGTTGCTAACATTAAACTAAATGGAGAGAAACTTGAAGCAATCCCACTAAAATCAGGGACTAGACAAGGCTGCCCACTCTCTCCCTACTTATTCAATATAGTTCTTGAAGTTCTAGCCAGAGCAATCAGACAACAAAAGGAGATCAAAGGGATACAGATCGGAAAAGAAGAGGTCAAAATATCACTATTTGCAGATGATATGATAGTATATTTAAGTGATCCCAAAAGTTCCACCAGAGAACTACTAAAGCTGATAAACAACTTCAGCAAAGTGGCTGGGTATAAAATTAACTCAAATAAATCAGTTGCCTTCCTCTATACAAAAGAGAAACAAGCCGAGAAAGAAATTAGGGAAACGACACCCTTCATAATAGACCCAAATAATATAAAGTACCTCGGTGTGACTTTAACCAAGCAAGTAAAAGATCTGTACAATAAGAACTTCAAGACACTGAGGAAAGAAATTGAAGAAGACCTCAGAAGATGGAAAGATCTCCCATGCTCATGGATTGGCAGGATTAATATAGTAAAAATGGCCATTTTACCAAAAGCAATCTACAGATTCAATGCAATCCCCATCAAAATACCAATCCAATTCTTCAAAGAGTTAGACAGAACAATTTGCAAATTCATCTGGAATAACAAAAAACCCAGGATAGCTAAAGCTATCCTCAACAATAAAAGGACTTCAGGGGGAATCACTATCCCTGAACTCAAGCAGTATTACAGAGCAATAGTGATAAAAACTGCATGGTATTGGTACAGAGACAGACAGATAGACCAATGGAATAGAATTGAAGACCCAGAAATGAACCCACACACTTATGGTCACTTGATTTTTGACAAAGGAGCCAAAACCATCCAATGGAAAAAAGATAGCATTTTCAGCAAATGGTGCTGGTTCAACTGGAGGGCAACATGTAGAAGAATGCAGATCGATCCATGCTTATCACCCTGTACAAAGCTTAAGTCGAAGTGGATCAAGGACCTCCACATCAAACCAGACACACTCAAACTAATAGAAGAAAAACTAGGGAAGCATCTGGAACACATGGGCACTGGAAAAAATTTCCTGAACAAAACACCAATGGCTTATGCTCTAAGATCAAGAATTGACAAATGGGATCTCATAAAACTGCAAAGCTTCTGTAAGGCAAAGGACACTGTGGTTAGGACAAAACGGCAACCAACAGATTGGGAAAAGATCTTTACCAACCCTACAACAGATAGAGGCCTTATATCCAAAATATACAAAGAACTCAAGAAGTTAGACCGCAGGGAAACAAATAACCCTATTAAAAATGGGGTTCAGAGCTAAACAAAGAATTCACAGCTGAGGAATACCGAATGGCTGAGAAACACCTAAAGAAATGTTCAACATCTTTAGTCATAAGGGAAATGCAAATCAAAACAACCCTGAGATTTCACCTCACACCAGTGCGATTGTCTAAGATCAAAAACTCAGGTGACAGCAGATGCTGGCGAGGTTGTGGAGAAAGAGGAACACTCCTCCATTGTTGTTGGGATTGCAGACTGGTAAAACCCTTCTGGAAATCAGTCTGGAGGTTCCTCAGAAAATTGGACATTGAACTGCCTGAGGATCCAGCTATACCTCTCTTGGGCATATACCCAAAAGATGCCTCAACATATAAAAGAGACACGTGCTCCACTATGTTCATTGCAGCCTTATTTATAATAGCCAGAAAATGGAAAGAACCCAGATGCCCTTCAACAGAGGAATGGATACAGAAAATGTGGTACATCTACACAATGGAATACTACTCAGCTATCAAAAACAACGAGTTTATGAAATTCGTAGGCAAATGGTTGGAACTGGAAAATATCATCCTGAGTGAACTAACCCAATCACAGAAAGACATACATGGTATGCACTCATTGATAAGTGGCTATTAGCCCAAATGCTTGAATTACCCTAGATCCCTAGAACAAACGAAACTCAAGACGGATGATCAAAATGTGAATGCTTCACTCCTTCTTTAAATGAGGAAAAAGAATACCCTTGGCAGGGAAGGGAGAGGCAAAGATTAAAACAGAGACTGAAGGAACACCCATTCAGAGCCTGCCCCACATGTGGCCCATACATATACAGCCACCCAATTAGACAAGATGGATGAAGCAAAGAAGTGCAGACTGACAGGGGCCGGATGTAGATCGCTCCTGAGAGACACAGCCAGAATACAGCAAATACAGAGGCGAATGCCAGCAGCAAACCACTGAACTGAGAATAGGTCCCCCATTGAAGGAATCAGAGAAAGAAATGGAAGACCTTGAAGGGGCTCGAGACCCCATATGTACAACAATGCCAAGCAACCAGAGCTTCCAGGGACTAAGCCACTACCTAAAGAGTATACATGGACTGACCCTGGACTCTGACCCCATAGGTAGCAATGAATATCCTAGTAAGAGCACCAGTGGAAGGGGAAGCCCTGGGTCCTGCTAAGACTGAACCCCCAGTGAACTAGTCTATGGGGGGAGGGCGGCAATGGTGGGAGGGTTGGGAGGGGAACACCCATAAGGAAGGGGAGGGGGGAGGGGGATGTTTGCCCGGAAACCGGGAAAGGGAATAACACTCGAAATGTATATAAGAAATACTCAAGTTAATAAAAAATAAAAAAAAAATAAAAAAAAAATAAAAAAGAAGTTATCTAATGAAATTATGTCTCTAGGCCTGCTTTTTCTAAGGTTTATTATCCTAAATGTGAACCTGTTTTGTTGATTTGTATCTAAACTATCTTTTTCCCCTGTTATTTCTCCTTCCCAAATATTGTTTTTTTAAAAGTTATACATGTTGCTTATTTATATACATTAGCATTCTAACTGTAATATTGACACTAATATTAACTCTAATATTAGAAAGTATCTCTCTGTGTTTGCACTTGGGTTTACTTAGAGTCAAGAGTTGATGTCTAGTATCTTCTTCACTCCACTTCTTAATTGAGACAAGTCTTTTCAGGGAAGCAGAAGCTTAGTCACTACTCTTGCCTGGATAGGAGGCCAGCACCTGGAATCCCACTGTCTCTGCTTCCTCACCACTAGAATTATAGTTGTGTGCTAGTATGTCCAGATTTTCAGGGTTCTGGCCGCTGAACCCAGTCTTCCTGCTTGCACCACTTATCAGCTTTAATATCTTTCCAGAACTTTCTTCTTTTTTTTCCTCACATTTTTCTAGTGTTTATCTCGATTTCTGACACACGTATTAGCACAGATACTGCACAAAATGTTTTATGTGCACTAAATCTCAGAAGAATTAGCATCTACATCTGTCTTATGAGCTAACTTCAGTTTCTAAAGCCTGCTGGTGAATTTTAACAACTACAGGCAAATCCAACAGTAATATATGGCGATAACTAGTCCTAAAGGGCCAAAGAGATAAAGGCGTGTTAAATATCCTAACACTAGACGGTAAGTCAAAATAAGTATTTCTAGCCTTAAATCTGGAGTCTTAAAAATGCTATGAATATGAAAGTATAATAATGTTTTATACCAACTATATTGGTCTACAGAAAGAGAATGATAAAGGTCAGATTTTTAAAAAGATGATATTTCTACTGCACCTTGTACATAACCTATTTGCTGTGAAAACTGACTTGGAACCTAAGTAGAGTGCAAGCCACATCTGTGCAGTGCACCGCACGTCTTAGTTGCCTGTTCCTGTTCTTGTTGAAGATAGCCATTGTGTCCCAGATACACAGAGCAATGGTTCCACATCCAACATTTACAAACTAAGCACTTACCATTGCGATCCAAGTGTAGACTCCGAGTCTCTACAAATAATTGGATGGATCATACATAGACACCAATCCTTAATAATCGTACATATTTTTAATTAAAGAAAAACTTGTTATCAGACTCAAAACATATTTCTTTCCTCAATTTTCCTTACAACTGAAAACCTGTATACTTACAACAAGAAAACTAACTACAAAAAAAAATAAATCCCAGAAAAGTTTACTATCCTATTTCTCTATAATAAAAATAGGTATTAAAGCATTCATCTAGAACTTAACTATGAGGTAAAATTCATATCAAAATCAAAAATTAAATGAGAAAAACGAGTAAGGGAAGAGAGGAAAGAAGGAAAGAAGACAAAAAGAAGGAAGGGGGCAAGGATAGAGAGGGAGAGAGGAAGGGAAGGGAGACGAAAGGTGGGAGGGAGGGAGGGACACAGTGAGGAGGGAGGTAAAGAGTGAGTGTGAGGGAAGGAGTAAGGGAAGAAAAGATGGTGAGTGTGATTCATAGCAGATAAAAAGGAGAAATTAAAGCATTGCATATCAATGTTTTTACATGACTGGAAACTGGTTGTAGTAACCTGCAGATATTGTTACCTTGATGCAAGCTTAATGTTTTAACAGAGGGTTAGGCATTTGCAATGCACAGTTGCTTGAATTTCCCACAATAGAGCTATTGAGACAAGGACTCCAACCGTGTACTTCAGGGGCCGAGTCTCACCCCCTTAGTTATGCCCTCCCCCGTGGGAGATACCTAGGAAAGCAAAGAGTGGCTGAGGGATTCAGGAGGAGGAACACATATATCATAAAACATAATTAAAAACTGCGGAGGCCGCCGATGACAAGAATAACCGTAAAAAGCAGATACAACCCAGCTGGCTGTTAACAACTTCTGAGTTATAAAAATCTTAAACCTGCAGTAAAGCACTCAATTCGATTTACATAACCACGGAGCTGATATTTTTTTTAGGTTCCTCCATTGGGAATTTTTGTTTGGTTTTGGTTTTGAGTTTTCTTTTTTCTTTTTCTTTTTCTTTTTTCTTTTTGACATGTTTTAAGGCAATATAATAAACAACTATGAGAAGAAATAATATGGCAACTTACATAGGAATTCATTCCTGCATTAAGACCGGAAATCAGAACTTTTATATGAAAGTCTTCCGGGAATTACAAAGTATATTTAGCAGGTCCGGGTTGTCTGACTATGTAGGGTTATTTTCCAGACTCTCTGGTTTCTCATAATATAATGCTTTCTCTGTGGGGTCAGGGGGCAGGTTACTCTGTCTGCGTTAGAGTCATCGGTATTTTATAATTTCATCTCGCTAATATTCACCCCACAACCAATATCTATGGTCTAAAAAAAGAAAATAATATTTTGGCCATCCATATCTGAAGCAACTCTAATTTCCTGCAAACCTAATGATGCAGCCAGCATACAGAAAAACTAACATGGCTTGCTGTAGGGAATTAAAAATAAACAAAATAAAATAAAATCAATTGTACATTGAGTGAAGTTTTGATGTATAAGTGCTGGCAGCCAAAATTGCCCAGGGCACAAAATGAATATTTCTGTTTGATAATTTACTTGATTCACTGTGTAGCTACATGAAGGGCATTTTATGCCTGACTTATATTTAATCCAGTCACCTGCTTAATATTTTAAGGGCCATAATGATAGACAAGAATGTAAACATATATAGCATGGTGACATTTCAGACCTGGCATACACATTACATTTATGTATTTTGAGTTTTAACCACTTAATAATAATAAATGTGGGAAAGAATGTGAATAGGAGTTACAACAAAATATAAAAGTATTCCACTTTCATTAAGAAGAATGTAGACAAAGGTATTGGGATTACGGGACAGGAAATGACTCTTTGAATGTCTTGGGATTACAGGACAGGACTCTAAATGTATCCAGTAGGAAGCAGCAATAGATTCCAGGAACCATTCTTCCACTTTAAAGTGTAAAGTGCAGTTTTCAGGCCGAGTTTCCTCACGAGTAACGTAAGTTTTCGTGAAGTACCACATCAAGTCGTTGTCAGATAAGGTGATGCAATAGCTAGGTGTTGAAATAAAAGTTAGGAAATCTTAAATATGAACGTGTAAGTTTACTTTTATACATTACGGTGTTTTAGAAATTGCAGTTATTATTAGCTTTAGGGCCTTAAACTCTAAAAAGTCATCATATTAAGAATATTAAAATAAAGATGTCTTATATGAAAGAAATGTCAATGGATCAGATTTTAGAGACTGGTACATTATCAGGGACAACAAAAAGTTTAAGTAAACCAATAGAAAATGTAAAATCTAAAAAGTACCCATGTAAAATACATAAGAATGAACTTAAAACAATTTAAAAAGAAATGCAGATTAAATGGTAGACTAGAAGAGTATTAGAATATAAGCACTGAAATCATAAAAATTTAATGGGTCTGTAAGTTTTCTGGTTCTTTACTACCAAGAACAATGTTTGTTAATGATAGTTCTTACAAAGTCAATGAATGAAATGTATGTATGTTTGTATCAATTAGGCCTGTCCAGTCTCTGATTAATATCAGGAAAGATGAATAATCATTACTTAAACTATAATCTAGAAGATTATAGCAATTCCTACACAATGAAAATAACTCATGGCTCCAACTCATTGCAGAAAATTTTGTATTTGTGATTAGACAAATTAGTGTACGTTATTATGTAATTAAGTCTTAAATTTCGCTTTCGAACCAGTTTAGCAATTTTAATGCATCAATATTTGGCCAGATAAAAATAAATTTACTAGATTGGTTTTTCAAAGTAAAATATGAAAGGGAATTACTCTTTGTACCTAGGTGTGCTTCTATTTGATAGACACTGGTGAATATTTTGAATATTTCTGGGGTTTTTTTTTTTTCAGTTTATTTTTTGACCGTTGGTTACATGTTTTTTTTTATCTATCTGCTTGTTTGATAGTCTGGCTATATGATTCATACTTGCCTCCAACTTATAAACCTCCTGCCTAGGTAGGTAAATGCTTAGATTACAAGCATGAAATACGAGGCCTGGCTCTTAATGGATTTTAGATTCAGGGTTTTTCAGACTAATTGTGGTGTTTTTCTTGAATATTAATACTTGAGAGTGTGCACTGAAGATACTTTGTTTACAGGAGTCTGCCGAAGTTCACAGATGGACAGATATCTAGCGCTCTCCATCCTCCCACTGTGCTTGTAAAGAACACACTTGTCCAGTTCTGCCATCCAGATGAACAGGGAATTATTCTGTCCTTCTGCTAAACGTGAAATGGATGCCGTCATGTTCCACCAGAGCACCAGATTTTCCTCTAAACATCCTCATTTCCTTAAGCTAATCTTCATGAAATGCCTGCCAATTTTCATTATCTGATCTGAACAAACTGTTTTCTACCAAACCTCTCAAGACTTAAGAACTGTAAAAGGACATGATGCTATGGCTGTGCTGTAACCAGGCCACGCTGTTGTCAAAACAGTACAATGAGTAAAGCTCATTAGCGTCAGCATTCCTCATGAACACAGAAATGGACTGGAGTGAGTTGCCATATTGGCAGAGTGCACTGTGATCTTCTTCCCAGATGTAGGAGTTATTATTAAGGTGAACACAATAAAGATTATCGTTAAAACTTTCCAGGAATTGGTTCATTCTTAATTTTAATTGTGATCACCCTCAAAGAATATAACGCTTCTCAAAATCATCATGTTTTCTACACAGTGGTTTAGGTGATATGCCAAAAAGATAGTTTAAATGAGCTAGTATGTATAAAAGGATTTAATAGGTAAAATTTAAGAAAATTCTAATAAATAGTATCAATTACTGATGCCTAATGACCCAAATGCAACATTAATCAGCAAGGGATATCTTTTATACTTCCTTAGCATATAAAATGGTTTTCAATATTTTTTCACAGAAATTGTCACATTTACGTGGTTTATGCTTGTGACATACAGAATTTTCATGGATACCATATAGATATAAAAGAATTTGAAGATACAATTTTCTATCATGATGCTTATGATCATGCCCTTAACATTAGCCGTTCTTTTAGAAGACGTCAGTTCTTTAGCACAGGTCTCTTGTCATGCAAAGAGACCTTAAATTATGGGTTTTGAGGGGCAATGTCATTGATCCTTGTAACTCATGACAAATACTTATAAAAAAGAATCATGACTTCTAAAGTATATACTTCACAGATTCCTAGAAGTAATATGAGTATATTTTGTTATAATAAATATAGCACATATTTGTTTCAGATTACTTACAGAAAAATTTGTTATTTAGAAATATAGGCCATGTGAATATATGGGTATATGTTTACATATAACTGTTTAGCTGAGGAAAACATTTATCGAATGTAGATCTATAAATTATGGTCATAAAGAAGAGA
This sequence comes from Rattus norvegicus, assembly GCF_021556685.1. NCBI lineage: Eukaryota > Metazoa > Chordata > Mammalia > Rodentia > Muridae > Rattus > Rattus norvegicus. The sequence continues at coordinate 80,412,094 of NC_141548.1, forward strand.
GGGAATCCAATGGTATTGCCTAGTTATTTTATTATTTTATTACTTCAAGTAGACAAAAGTTTATATGGCACATAGTTTTAATTGGCTCCCTTAACATTTTAAATATAGTCATATGACTCATGAAAACAAAAGAAAGTAGACAGAGAGGAATCATAATCCTGGTTTGGGGAATAGACTAAAATTCATGCAGAATACTGTAGAATACATGTAGAATTCTTTATATAGGAGATCATTGGAGAAGAGATTCAAAGGTTAAAAACTAAACAAACTTCTAGTTTTCTTTATTGATACTGACACACAGTAACACTCAGGCTCAGAAATTTGAAGCAATTACCTGTGTTATATATATATATATATATATATATATGTATATATATATATATATATATGTGTGTGTGTGTGTGTGTGTGTGTGTGTGTGTGTATCTGTGTGTGTGTGTGTGTATGTGTGTGTGTGTGTGTGTGTGTATGTGATGGAGGGTAAGCAAAGACACATTTATGAAAGAGATCAATCACATAGCTTCCTGTTAGAGCCTCTGTAATTGTTAGACTTTCAGGGCAAGGCAAGTAATAATGGTGATAGGGTGGTGTACGACTCAGTGGTGCAGAACTGGACCAGCACTTGCAGTCCTCCACGGTGTGTTGTATTGAGAGCGCCAGCACCAAAAGTAAATAAATAAACAAACAAGCAAATAAGAATAAGAAAGGGGTAGGGGAGAAAAAGCAATAAAATACTATAAAAATCCACCCTTTTCAATACATAAAAGTATACATAATTTATTTGATATTACTTGACAGAAATGAATGGCTATCTCATCCATACAGCTTTCTAGAATATGCACTAAGGTATGCTATGGTTCCTATAAAACAATATATGTTGTTTCTAATTGATAGAAGATTTAGTTGATTCACTGGTTGTCAGTGTGTTGAGGTTTTATTCCCAGTTAGAAAGTCATAGTTGCAAATACCAAGTGCTATTGTAAAATATTCTCCTATGTAAAGTAGATTGGTGAGCTCATGTCAAAAAAAATCATGATCAAACCTGGCATTTTTGTTGACAGACTTTGTGGTGAGGCCAAAGGTGTAATTAGGCCAGAAAATTACTTTCTCACCACTAGAATTGTTCCCTTCAGGTTTTGAGTTATCAGTCCAGAAAATTTCATTAAACACTAAATTCACTTTAAGACAACTGTCAAAATTAAACAGAGGTGAGTCATGTCAAGGTCCTAATATTCAAATTTCTCATTTGGACTTTGAGATTCAATACAAAATAAAAGGCTACCAGTTCAAACTTCTATCAAGACAAAACTTTTTGTAAATTTCTAAACAACCCCTTTCTTTGGAAAACCACATAACTTTTATTTTATATTTAGTAAAATATTGATTTGAAAATAGGAAAAATTAAATATTATTACTGTAAATATGCTACAAGAGGAAAAATAGTCATGAGAGAATTGTGAGCTCATCATGTATGATCTAAAATGTTGAAATGATGACTACAGCATGTTCTCATGTATTTATGACATTTGAAAGAATGGAGAAGATCCTGGTATATATTGTACATATAGTTAAGGACCGTTCGTTACCAAAAGAGAGAAACTTATACTATATAATGTAGGAGGATTATTAGTTCTATGAAATATATAAGTACTTAACAGTAAATTTTTGAAACATAGATCATTTATTTAGCAAAACATATCAAGTCTTTAGCGTTTTATATGGCAGAATGAAATATTATTGCTGTAACAAATACACTGAATTATACTGGAGTGCCATCTCTTACAAAGTTCCTGCCAGATAGTATTTCCAGTGAGCTACAAAATAATAATAGAGAAGTTCATCGCCAATGAACAAATGGGTAAGTGAATACTATCTACAAAACTGGATGATTAAGGAAATTTAAGGTTTTAATAAACATTTTCAGTGAAATGACTACGACTTCTAAAAAACAGGATATCTGTGTGTAGGCATTTGTGAATTTCAGAAATAACTTCGTTAGAACTAAATATTTATGGTTCGATAAGCACTATGTCATTTTGCAAAGTTAAATGTAAAAGTCAAACTACCCATATGTGCTCAGTAAGTGGTGACAAGTTAGACATAAAGTTCGAAATGAGGGCACAGTAAGGATCTCAACCTACTCATGAAATATAAAATACATGTATATGAGTGCCCACTATCTGTTGTAATGGCATTGTACCCTAGGCTGTGTGCACATGAGGCAGGAGGTCTTTCATTGATGTACATTTACAGCCCTGGAGAATAAATTTTAAGACTTCTCCTATCATCTTGCTACCTATTTATTAACTCTAAAAATCACAGGGGCTGAACATTTATACTCCATAAAAATATTTTGAATCAGTCCTTAATATTTCTATAAAACATAAAATGAAGCACCTAGTTATCTGGGAAAAATAGGTCTATGGGTGAGTAGAGTATCTTTGATACAAATAATTTAAGTTACTCCAACAATATGTGTAAAGCTAACAATTTTAGCATTGAGATTAAACATGCCAATGATAACTTAAATATTCTATTAAATTTTAATAGGCTTTAAAAGAAAAACCATTTCAATTCTGCAAAAGAGCATCAGGAGTACTGAGAAGGAAGGAGTAGCACTCAAGTTCAGAGCTCAGATGTGCATTAATATGAATACATTATGCAATTTTAGTGTCTTATTTTATTCTTTAAAATAGGTTTAAATACGTTCTATAAATGTGATATAGTGTATTAACTGTGTACGGAGTTTCTACAATGTACTAATTAAATTCTATTTATTTAGCAATATTTTAACTACAGTCTCTGTTGGAAACGGAAGACACAGTAGTGAACCACGTGGACAGGAGTGTTAAAAGCAGATGACCATTTTAAACATTTTTCTTCTTTTTATATAGCATATTCGATGTCTTAGCAAATATAGATATTAAGTTTTATAGTTTTTAGATGAAAGATATATGAGGAGCAATATATACTTAAACTCAAATATACTTTAAATCAAATACCAAGAATTTTCGCTTATAAAAAAGTATTTGTGTCCTGTGAACCTGTTGTGTGATGACTGTGATTCTTTTAAATGTTATAATGTACAATGTCCGCACGTTTTAACAGTTGTTTCAAAACTATTCTTTGAAAGCTACACTTATTATTTTTTCCTTTTTTATTGGATAGTTTATGTATTTACACTTCAAATGTTTTCCCCTTTCCCGGTTCGCCCTCTCCTATCCCTTCTCTCCCAGCTTCTATGAGGATGCTCCCCCTCCCACCCAACCACTCCCACCTCAACACTCTGGCATTCCCCTACATTGGGGAATTGAGCCTTCACAGGACCAAGGGCTTCTCTTCATATTGATGCCAGACAAGCCATCCTCTGCTACATAAACAGCTGGAGCCATGGGTCCCTCCATGTGTGCTCTTTGGTTGGTGGTTTAGTCCCTGGGAGCTCTGGGTGGTCTGGTTGGTTGATACTGTTGTTCTTCCTATGGGGTTGTTCTTTCAGTCCTTTCTCTAACTCCTCTACACTTCTTGTGCAGTCAATAAATAATTATTAAAGAAGCACTGAAGCTATCAGAGTGTTTTTGTAACCAAACTAAATAAGTTTAAATAAAAACAAGCAGTTGCTGAGGGAAATCTCTATACCATTTTTACATACAAGATATTCTAATTTTTTCCATGTCTAATAAGAATTGTCGCAATATTGTAAGTTCCTTTCCCCCGTGGTTGCTTCTAATGAAAATCATGTGGTTCAGCTTGGATGCATTATGCAGCTTTAGCGTGTCTTGTTTTATTCTTCAGAATAAGTTAAAATACTTCCTAGAAAGATATCGTACAATTCAAATCAAATCATACAATTCAAATCGACATAACATACTTTTTATACCTAAGGTTCTACATTATTACTGATTGGTGAATATAGATAAAATAAGTGTGACAACTATTCATGTTCTGGTCTACCATTCTGATGCTGAGATTTAAGAGATTAATTTTAGGAATCACAGGAAAATAGACTTTCTTGACTTTGGGCCAGTGACAACAGTGGTCAGGGCATGTTGAAGTATTTGAATAGTATGTTAATGAGGTTTTGGGGCATTTCTGTGAACAATTCAAAAGATTTCAAAGAAAGAATCATACTCCTTTCTCTACGATAACGATATTTCAGTTTTGGAAAGCTACATGTCTCTGAAAAGTCTGACTTTGACTAAGCCTTTCTCACGGGTACAGATACTAATCTACAATGGAAGATTGATGGAGAGCTCAGTATAATTTCAAAAATTCATAGAATATTATTATGTCATGAGATCCATGCTGAGAAAGCAATTGCTATTATAAATCAAGAAGACAACTCGTATGGACAGGTCATATGGTAGTGGTTCTTCTTGGAATGGTATCTTGAGATTTAATTTTTTCAATATGTAACCTAAAGAATAGCTATGGTGAAATGAATTTCACTCTCAAATAAATCAAAATAGCATTGAATTATGTTATTAAGAGAGCAGTATATTGGAATTTAGAGTTGCACAAACACACACACACATACACACACAAATATATATAATATATATACATATATGTATATATATATTCATTTGAACCAACCTGTTTCCATGTAATTTTTCTTAAAATGACTAGTCCCTAGGGATTTCGTTTAGGAATATGATAAAGTAATAGAAATTGCAAAAGACATTTATGCTTTTAATAGTAGAGTGAAATACTGAAATGCATAGATCAATTGTGAAGATCTTTCTCTATTCACATTCATCAAATAGATGCTTTAATAGGAAAAAGAGCAGCTTCCTGAAAAATGTCCTAACAAACTGGTCTACAATTTTACTTTATTAGAGAAAATAACATTTTATTGGCATTAATATAAATATTTCACATATTTCAGAACTATCTTGGTAATAAGGAATCATTATGTCTACCTGGGAATAACAGGGTCTAATGTGTAGATTTTTAAAATCCTACCACAACATTGTGTTTATAATCTTGTCTCCACATTGTCAGGAGTGAAGAATATCAGGTAATGAGAAAAAGTATATTTAGAAAATCAATTTCCTCCAAATTTATTGAATTTTTTAAAAAAAAACTGACAACCTTATGGAAATGTCTTTTAACTCAATATAGTGCTAACTTAGTAGGACATTTAAAGTGAGGTACATCTCTGAGAATTGAATACACATCACGAGCATAAATCATAAAATTCTATAATGATGATCCCAAAGTCATCACTGCCATGAGAAAAGAGTCGTCTCAGGAAGAGAATATGTGAGCTTAGGTAATTGCGTGATGCTAATCAAACCTACAAATAGATGAAATGTAGTTATCAAAAGATGATATCACATACCTAAGGATGAGCCCATTGCCTCAGATATATCATGTCCAGAGATAAGCACCTCTGCTCAATGGGAATGCATCAGACTAACTGCTTCAAAGCTCATCATTAGGAAATCCAACATTTTGCTAAGCAGTGCTAAGCAAAAAGTATTGTGCTACATAACTTGTTTTTCTTGTTCACAGAGTTCTATCAAGTAGACGCTGTGTCAGATTGTATGATGACTGTTAATGTGGCAGTGGGTTACGAGAAGTCAGCTTGATGTAAGAAATTGGAAGTTAAACAACCTGTTTTGACAAGTAGCAACAAAATTCATACTAACGAAATGTGTATAATGCTCAGTGTTTCTAAAATGATGTGCTGGGCCCAGTTCTTGCCCGAGAGGACTAAGCAAAGCCAACATTGTTCAAGGTCACTTAGCTGTGAAGTGACGAGGAAGAAAGAGCGTGCCAAGCCCTTCTGGTTCCAAGTCAGGATCTGTGTCACAATACCACCTAGCTTGAAAAAATAATGTCCTTTGAAGACCTGAGTCATAACGTACTAACTGTATTCTAAATGTAAGAAAAGAAACAAATAGCCACAGTAGTCTTCTCTAGGAATAGGACTGCTTGCAGTTGTAATCAAACTGTGAAAGGGAACCAAAGATCAGTCATCACTGTGTATATTGTTGGCCAGATAACAAGGGAACAGTCATGTTTGCGTAACACAGTTGAACTCACTAAAATTAGATTGCACTTTTATCATCTTGAAAACCTGTTTCACAGTGTATGACACAGTAAGTCAGTTCGTTTTGAGCAATTAGAGAGTCCAACGCTCAATTTAATCAGATGAAAGCAATCTATGCTCTTGGGGTCTATTGTCATTTGCAACGTATAAAGATTTAAAGCAGTATGTAACAGGGTATTTCATAGCCATAAAGGTACGTTACCTACAAAGACACATCTACGTAATAAGTTAGTGTCACTGAGAAAGTACGTAATAATCAAAACTCACTGCTACCTCTGTTAACTCTGGTGGGGTTCTCTTGTACTGCATTCCCATGACTGTGAACCACTTGTTAAACTAAAACGTTTTATGACAAAGCTGCACGTTCTGAAATGCTATCATTTTTTATTTTTAGATCAAATAGAAGTAGCTTGAAGATGACCGAAAATAAACTGTATTAATTCACAATACCGTGAAAGATTTTATTTCAGCATTTTTCCCTGAATTAATTTCTTTCGCAAAAATTTTGCTAGAGATTGACATTTGACATTCATGCCAATATGAGAAAATGATTGAATGTTTGAAAACAATTTTATTTACCTATGAAAGAAGAACTCTGAATAAGCCAATGGTTCAATCAGCATACATTTCATAAGTGGTGGACTGAAAGGGTCCTATAACCTTCAGATATTGACTTCTCTTAGAACTCGATTTTTCTAATTGAAATTGACATCAAAATAATTTTTAGTGAAGTCCAAATTATTTCATTTAAATCCTTTAATGTGTTTATTTCTCCATGTTATGCCAATGGTTGTACTTCCTCTGAGCAGAAATTTCACCCCTATGGCTCATTTAAGAGGACTCATGAAGGCCAGGGAGATCAGAAGAAAAGACATTAAATGGGGAATAAAGTGTTTGTTAGATTTCATGCTCACAAGTTTTCAAATGAGCTAAATACACCATCTATAAAAGGAGTGCAGCAAGAAAAATATGATTGTGAGCAACCTAGAGTGTTCCTTTCTAAAGTCAGTAAAAGCTAGTTAAGTTTAGATACGTATATATAATTAGTATGATGTAATTTAATGTCTGGAAAATGTATATCCCCTAGCTATAAAGATACCATATCAAGTAGGAGACGGAAGTTCAAGCAAGAAGGAGCACAGGCTACTTGGTTTGCGTTGAAGATGACTTCGCTGTATTCTCCTGACTCCACCTATCAATTATTAAATTTATAGGCCTACACCATGCCTGCCTTACTCAATGCTGAGGACTGAATCTGGGTTTCCTGAGTGGATAGCAAGCACTCTACCAACTAAGCTTCTATTTCCAACTTTCCTTTATCTTAATAACCTAGGAACTCTATATTCCCTACCAAATGTCCTTGGAGCTGAATTGGATGGCTGACGATCAGGGAAGAGGACCTGTTTATTGTTGTTGATGATGATGATTTGTTTTTGTTTTGTTTTGCTTGTTTGGGTTGGTTTCCGTGCTGCCTTTTAATGGCATATAAGATGATTTATGAAATAAATATAAAACCTGTGATAAATGACTTTCTACCCTCTAGCTTCTTCTCAACATTTCTGTCAGAAGATACAGGCACATTTTCCTTGTCATACATTGTATTCAGAGAAGAGATGAGTTTTTGCTTGTTTGAACCTTATTTTTGCTGTAAATGGACCCTGAACTGTGAGCGCAATATGTAGGCTCTAAAGGAAACCAATGGAGCTCTTGGTAGCTTAGTAGACTGTTGCTTCAATCTATTGGTTAAACGTTTATCCTCAGAGCACCGTGGCTCTAATCTATCATGCTCTATATGTTTTCTTATCGCTAATCATTATAATTTCTAAATCATCTAGAAATCTATATCATCTAGATTGTTCCCTTAGTGTCCAACAGTTGGTGAGTACTTTAAAATATTTTCGAGTACCATGTCTACATTTAATATGCCAGATGTCACTTGAAGTGCTGAGTAATATTGTTTTGCTATTTCTCTTTACCTAAATATCATTTCCCTGTTCACTCAGTTAGGATTAAATTATCACTTTTAAAAGTTCTACCAGAGTAGCATTACCCAGGATTACAGAGACAATGAAAACATCTCAATATTGTTAACATGGAATGTTTTTAAATAAAGTTAAATTAATTCATTAGCAGGACAATAATCAATTTGCTCACAAAAACACAATGCAAATACTTTCTAAGACTAATCTTTCTGCCTTTGCTCTATCTATAAAACTTTTGGTAATACCATTCTTCTTAGTTAGCTCTCCTATCTCCTATCAAATGACAACTAAAACTTAGAGGCATCCTTAGAAAATAGGGAGAAAATAAAAGGAAGTTCTTACTTGATTGTTACCTAAACTAATTGGCCCCATTTTCTTTTATTTTCAGTGCTAGGTTTGGGAATGCTAGGCAAATGGTTTGCATCTGAACTAAATCTGCAGGATTGTCCTCTTGATGTAACTACATTTCCTTTATCACTAGGCACACTGTGACACCAAAAATGGAAGCAAACATTGATAAGAACTAAAGGCTTCAGTGCTATGATCGTACTGAAAAAGCAGCATGATCAGATAATGACCTTAGTGTGGGCAAGTGAGATACAGACCTTAATAAAAACTTGGAATAGAAAAATAAATTAGAGGAGATAGGACTAGGATTACCTCCTAATTTATATGGAAGGGTAGCCTATCCAGAATCTAGTAAGATGCATAAAATGTGGTAATTTAATTAATTCTAAAAATCACAGTCTCTAAAGCTGAGAAAATATCTTAGGGATTTCTCTGCTAGGAACAGAGTCAAAGTATATTGTGATTTGGCAATAGTACTCAATTATGTGTATTACATATTTTAAAAATTACGAAATGGAGACATCCTTAGTCAAGTGCTAGATGTGCAAGCTTAAGGAGTTAGCTTAAGTTAGCTCCCCAGAACCTAATTTATAAGTCTGAGCACAGTGGCGCTCATTTATTTTACAAACACTAGGAAGATAGAGAGGGGGGTTCCTGGGGTTCCTGGCCATCCAGCCAAGCTTACTTGGTGAATTCCACACCACTGAGAGACTGGACTCAAGAAAGTCAAGTCAGAAGTGAATAAAATGGCACCCTGTGCTACTCATATGCATGCATACACGTTCACTCACATATGAATGTGTACAGACATGGGCCTGCAGGCATAAACCTGATACCGGTACATATGCACCCATACATAATTAACAGGCAACTATATTTATATCATTCCTTATACCATAATCGGTATTTATGTTTAATTGAATTGTATCTTAAATGTATTTAAATGTATGATAAATTAGCTCTAAATCAAGACACTGTGGGTCCAATGAAAATTATCATCCTTTTGGATCATCTAGTAGAGTGAAAATATACTTATGTGCACATATAAACATGAACATAATTATGAAATCTAATGTTATTTCTGTGACAAACACAAATTTACATATACAGCATTCATCAGTTGTTCATGCTTCTATGTAGCCATCATAACCTATGAATAAAAAAAGAAATATTTCCTTTTACATATTTGGTGTACCTCTGTTTGTACTCTAAACTCTAAATATTTAATATAGAGCCTATGTGTGTTTAGTGGGAATTTAAAAGCTGTATTAACACACAACTGGTTCAGTTTGTAACTGTGAGGCATAAAAACTCCTCTCAGAAATCCTTCACTAAACAGTTATTAGCAATATTCACTGAACAAATATTTATTTTGAGTGTCTGCCCTCTGCCAGGCAATATTCTCATATCTAGGGATACTTGAGCGAACAAAACTGGCCAGAATCTTTGTGTGTACATTTAATGTGTGCATCTGAGACACTGTAATTGACTTCTCACAATTCTCATCCAGAGAAACTTGCTGGGTATGGTAAACTGACAGCAGCCCCTTAAGTTATGTTCTGGGATTCTGAAAATACTATTTATGTGCCAGAATATGTTTGTGCATGCTTTTTAGGATGCTGAGCTGGAAAGATTGTCCACACGTACCTTACAAGAGAAGAACAGTAAGACATTTTAAATACAAAGGGGTCAGGATGGGGAGAGGGACAGGGACAGGAGGAGGGAGAGTAGGAGAAATAGGAGAGAGAAAGAGAGAGAGAGATCAGACAGACAGACATACAGAGAGAGCTATATACTAAGGAGTGCCAATATTTAGGAATGAGTCTTTGTAAGACTCAGTAGGACTTATGACCTGACTGGCAAATATGATTTTGGCACATTGATATTGATCATAAATCCTTGGATTCCAAAACTTGAAGAAAAAAATCTAATTCTATGCAGCCATTCTTACAGTACATTTTTAGACTAGCCTCAAGAGGAAAAATGTAATTTTAAATTAAAATTTTAAAACTTTAGTAAAATGCAAGATGGTCTAGTATTCACACTAGCCCACCACAAATGGAGGAATGAAGACATATTAATTCATTTTTAACTCCAATCAAAAAAATGGTCTTTATTACAAATCTCTATTATACTCTAAAAGTATTCACTCATAATGTTTCCTATGTGTGAACATAGAATTCACATGTACAATATGTTGTGTGAACACACTTTCTGAGTAGTTTATGATGTATTTACTTTTTAAGCAAGGCACTCAAATTGAACCTTACTAAGGAGCTCACTTAATTCACTTATTATTTCTCAACATAGAGGGAAAGTTTTAATCTTTTCAGAAGATGAAATGAAAACTTTAAAAGTCCTTAAAATAATACAGATGCAAATACTATTAAGGGGTAGTTTAGGTATTTTTTTGCTCACCATTAATATCACCTAGAAAGAAATAAAGAACACAAGCCTCAAAACTAAGGTTTTGTGCCATCAATTCATAGAAGAATGTGTTTCTTTAAAATTGTTTTGTTGTGCTTAACATGGATATTTCAAATGGATTTGTCATTAACTAATATTGTCCTGATCTGGAAATTTATGAGTTTGCTAGGTATAAATCTATGCCATTAAGACACGTCACTGAGTGGATTACTGTGTCTTTTTTTTTGTTTTGTTTTGTTTTTTAACTCTGAAAGTGTGTTTGATATGCATTTACAAAGTCATAGTGAGAAAAAGGTAATGCCCAAGAAGCAAAATGTGAGTCACTTAATCATTTCATTAAAAAATTAGATATTGGAATGCCTTCCCTTTAATTCCACATGCAAATACTGAACATTCATTTATTGGTACTGACTTCCGACACAGAAATTGTATTTCAATAAGAGTTTATATTCTGACCTAAACATGAAATCAGGAGGTTGGCCATAGATACAATCCAAATTGCACTTCTGGCACAAAGAAAGGAGTATTCCAAATTCCTAAATATCCTTTCCTTAATTGTGTAATAGACATGATTCTGTAAAAACAAAACACAAAAAATGCCTGAACACTATTAGAGCTCTGTTGCTAGGATGAATTTATTTCAAACTGGTGCATATTTCAGAAATGATTTATGGCAACGTTCCCTCAGGATAAATGTAGTGACCACTGCAGGAGGTGTGCTGCCTTGTGAGATTGTACAAAAAGGCTCTTTCTTTCCATTAACTCCAACTTCAAGTTGCTATGGCATCTGTGGCAACCAAAACCTTTGGAAATTATAACCACCTACCCATGTCCTCTTCTAAGGTTACACAAAAAATCTACTCAAGCAAATAATAGAAAAAAAAGAAAAGAAAAGAAATAATTGACAAACAATGTCATAAGTTTTGTAATTTTGTGTTTGGTATGTTTCTCATGTGTGTGTGTGTGTGTGTGTGTGTGTGTGTGTGTGTGTGTGTGTGTGTGTTTGATTATATATCATTTTCTTCTGAGAAAACAGTTCCTTTTAAATTCTAATGATCAATCATTAAAATAATTGAGTGACCAGCAACAAATCTATAAAAAAATCCATAGATATTTATAAATTCATCAAAATGAATAGATCTTATTTTCAAGGACCGGGCAGAACAAAGTTCTTTAGTGTTTCCAAAGACTAAACATTAGTTATAGGTACATAAGTAAGACTAAATGTTCATGGGTAATCTGCCATTTGAAACATAGGACTTGAAACTTGGCCGTTTCAATCTGTTCATGTTGAAGCTATTATGTTTTTACCCTGATGGGTATATTGAGGTCAGAAATATGCTATACATACCTTTCAAAAAGTTAAACCTAAAAGAAACTTTAAAATTCTATGTTTGGTAAAAATCTAAATCCTTACTAGGAAAAACATGTGTAAGAAAGGTAATTGTGTTGCCTACGATAGGGAAACATCAATCGAGAACATTTGCAGGCTGGTGTAAATCTTAAGACCCTGATCTGAAACATGAAAGTGGGTGAATAAGGTTACAGCACTGAAGCCAAACTGTTCTCTGCTCTTGGCATGGCTGTAGGGAATACTAAAGTAGTCTAGAGTCTTCTACCTCCTCCAGTTTACCCGCTTCTTAAGGTGTTATGATCACCTTTTCAGTTCAATGTTTGATTAACTTGAAAAAAAAATCCCGGTTTATGACTTCATAATACAACATAAAAAAACAAAACAACAACAACAACAACAACAACAACAAAAACCCAAAGAAGTAAAAGGCACGCCATCACAACTAAAACACATCAAAACGATCCAACTTGGAAAATGAATGATTATTGATGAATCAAGTTGGAACTACTTCCCAACTCTATATTCATCCGGGAATTGCAAGATATTTGAAGAAAAGAACTTATTTAAGTCATGTGATATTTGATTTGTGGATTGTAGCACATGAACTTGTTTCAGTTAACCACCTCACTTACTGCGAAGTTATTTTATGATGCTATGTAATAAAGTATCACTTTCATTGATATCAAGTGTGCCCTACTATTGCCTTAAATATTAAGGCAATTTTGCAACCAGATCTTGAAAA